>NC_056733.1:464111927-464289427 GCF_019279795.1 Protopterus annectens
AAAACTCCAGCTATACTGTCGCATATCGTCTACTCAGAGGCAATCTCTGCTTAACATACAAGGCCATGTCAAACCCAGAGCTGTTGGGATATGCTAGACTTAAAGAAATCCCAATCAACTCAGTCTCACATGCTCCAGGGATCTAAATCTTGAAATCACAATAAACAAAACATGCTGGAGGGATAGGTTCCTGACCCAGAGACTCCCCAGACTCTGGAATAGAATGCCCATACATGTCAAACAGAGCACCTCTTTGGCCCTCTTTAAAAGGAACATTGATGATTGGATGGGAGAAAGGAAATTCACCCCAGGGATCACATCAGTCGCCCTGCTAGACAGGGGTCCAGGGAAGTAAATAGTGTGGGAAGAAATAGCCAGGGAATTGTTATGGGTAGGCTTGTATAGGCCCTAGGGCCGATAGCCTAGTACCAACCTATGAACCTATAAAAACTGCGTAAGTTGCCACCTGTCTAGTTGAGTGGGCTTTAACTGGGTGTGGAAGTGGGAGCCCTTTCGACTGACAAAAGTAATGGTCTCTAAGCCATTTTGCCAAGGTAACCATTGAAACTGGATTACCTAAGGATAGAGAAGAAAATGCAACATATAATTGGTCAGATTTTCTGAAATCCTTTGTTCTGTAAAGGTAAAAACGTAGTTGTCTGGACGGCTAGCAAATGAAGGGAATACTCCCCTTTATTAGTAAGATTAGGGAAGAAGACTGGCAATTGAAGTGTCTGATTTATATTAGCTTCTGAAACTACCTTTGGTGAAAAGGATGGATTGGTCCTAAGGGCAACACTATCCTTGTGGAATATTAAGTAAGGAGATTTGCAGGATAAGGCCTGAAGTTCAGATACTCTTCTGGCAGTTGTAATAACCATTAAAAATAAAGTTTTCCAAGATAAAAACTTTAAGTCACAAGTCGGTGATGGTTCAAATGGATACGAAGTAAGGGACTGTAGGACTAATGTTAGATCCCAAGGAGGAACTGGTTCTTTAAATGGAGTCCCTTTAAAAATGCTTTGCAAAGTTTGCGTGACATTAAGGAAGAGCCATCAAAATCCCATACAAAAGTTCAATATTGCCGTTGGATGAACTTTAACTGTTGATGTAGAGGAACCAGATCGGTAGAGGTTTGGTAAGAAATCTAAAACCTTATGAACCGGGCTCGAACAAGGATCAGATTTAAGGGCCTAGTTCACAATTTTTTCCCATTTACTTTGATAAAGTTTCCTAGCTGAAGGTTTGTGATGAGCCACAATAATTTGTCGGACAGGAGAGGATAAGGAACGATGCCTGGCAATCATAGGAATTGGAGAAGCCATGCAGTGAGCTTGAGATGTTGGAGATTCAGATGAACCAGGCCTTCAGGATGAGACAGCAGATCTGGAGCTGGGTCCAGAATCCATGGTTTCCGAAAAAAGGTGAGGCCAGAGGAAGGGAAACCAAACCTATCAAGGCCAGAATGGAGCAATAAGGATTACGGAGTTCTTCATCATCTTGGCTTTCTTTAGAAATTGCGATATCAAGGGAGTTGGAGGAAAGGCATAGGGAAGACTGGCATCTCTGGGTGACTACCCTGGTGGGGGGATTAGGGCAAAGTAACTTCTGCACTTGTTCAAAGATGAGGCAAAAAGATCGCAGCAAGATTAGCCCCAGTGACAAAAAAAGAAGTTACGTCCTTACCATAACGTTCCATGTGGAGTGTTCATCTCGCCTTTGTTCTTACACACTGTTTCGGAGCCAATCCTCTGCTCCGAGTCGGCCGAATTGCAAAGCTCTGAATCTCAGAGAAGCTCGAGACCAGCCCATATCCCACAATCCTCCCTGCCATTACTCAGATCTAGTTTGCAAACATATCAGACCAAAAGATCCAACACCTCCGGTGCTAGACGTATACACTCTCTTCAGACACACTCTCTCACCATAGCAATAACTAATGGTCTAAACATATATCCCATGATACATGGGACCATATACCCCGGAAGGGGTCAAGACACGTCGATCAGATTCTAATCCTACCAGTTCTTCCAAACACGTGGGGAGGGAAAGGGAGAGAATGTAAGAATAAAGGCGAGATGAACACTCCACATGGGACGTTATAGTAAGGACATAACTTCTTTATGTGAGTGTGTTCAATCTCGCCGTTTGTTCTTACACATGGGTAGCGTCCCTAGCTCCGTCACCCCGAGTGACTCATGGAAGAACGTTCCTAAGCACAGTGGAACCAAATGATGTCCTGTCCTTGGAGACTTTGTCCACTCTATAATGAATGATGAAAGTATGTGGCTTAGACCACGTGGCTGCTGCACAAATAGTGTCCAAAGGCAAACGAGCTGCATGAGCTAAGGAAGTGGAGACGGATCTGGTAGAATGGGCCTTAGGTTTGGTGGGTAAGGATTGATTTGATTTAGAGTATACAAAGGTTATACAGTCAGCGAGCCATTTAGATAGTGTACGTTTAGTAATTGCCATGCCCTTTTTATTGTCTGCAAATGCGACGAAGAGCTGATCCGTTTTCCTGTAAGCTTTGGTCCTATCCAAATAAAATCTTAATTGCCTGTGAACATCCAACTTGTGCAACATATACTCCAGTTTGTTAGTATGGTTCTTGAAAAAGGTAGGGAGTTCTATAGACTGGTTAATATTTGTAACTGAGCATACTTTTGGAAGGAAAGATGGATTTGTACGCAAAGAGACCCTGTCTGGATGGAAAATCAAGTAAGGTGGTCTGACCGATAAAGCTTGCAACTCTGATACTCTACGAGCTGAGGTCACGGCGACGAGGAACAACGTCTTCCACGATAAGAACTTTAAGAGACATGACGAAGCAGGTTCAAAAGGTGGCAACATGAGTTGCGACAGCAACAAATTCAGGCTCCATGGAAAGAAAGGTTTTCTGATAGGCGGCCTAAGATGGAAGGTTCCTTTCATAAAGGCCTTACAAAGTCTGTGAGACATAATGGGAGAACCCTCCTCACCAATATGGAAGTTTGATATGGCCGCCAACTGTACTCAGAGTGGAAGTAGAAGCTCCTTCTTGAAAGAGGATAGATAAGAATTCTAAAATTTTATGTAGAGGAGCTACCAAAGGGTCTAAGTGTTGGCTAGATGCCCGGTATACAAAGCGTTTCCACTTACTTGTATAGAGTTTAGCAGTGGAAGCTTTATGAGAAGCAACCAGAATGTGTTGAACTGCCGGGGGGAGTAGATGAGACCTGGCTAGGCAGGGAAGCGGAGCAGCTAAGCTGCTAGTTTGAGGGACTGAAGAGACAAGTGAGGAACCCCCGACGAATGGGTCAGTAGATCTGGTACTGGGTCCAGAATCCATAGTTCCTCTATTTGATAGGCACGAGGAAAGGGGAACCATATTTGACGAGGCCAGAATGGGGCTATGAGTATTATAGTCCTTTCCAGGTTCCTGGCTTTCTGTAGAAATCTGGGAATCAAGGGAGTAGGTGGAAATGCATATAGGAGACCCGGGGGCCAATCGTGTATCAGTGCGTCCCTGGGGACATCCCCCGGAGGGGGTAGAAGGGCAAAGTAGCTTCTGCATTTTGCATTCAACGGGGAAGCAAACAGATCGCAGCAAGGCTGGCCCCATTTGCGGAAGATCTTTTCCGCAGTCTGTTGATTGAGGGACCACTTCTGAGGTAACAGGATGGCTCTGCTCAACCTGTCCGCAATGACATTGGATGAGCCCGGGATGTGCGTTGCTATCAGAAAGCGACCCGTGGACTCTGCCCATTGCCAAATTCTCATGGCCTCTCTGCATAATGGGTAAGACCTGGTTCCCCCTTGCTTGTTTATGTACCAGACCACAGACATGATGTCCGTCTGAACTGCTACTGTTCCTAGAGGTAAGAGGGCTTGGAAGTGTTGCAACGCCAGGAACACCGTCCTCAGCTCAAGAACATTTATGTGTAGAGTGTACTCCATGCTGGACCATTCTCCTTGGACTGTTCTTCCCTGAAAAAGGCCCCCCCACCCTATCAAGGAAGCGTCCATGGTTATTGTGGCTGTTGGACTGGGTAGAACGAACGGACGACCCATAGTGAGGTACTGATCGCACACCCACCATGAGAGGTCCCATCTGCAAGAGTCTGTTATCCTGATCTCGTGTGCTAGGGGTAGGTGTTGGAACGACCACTGCGCGAAGAGCAGCGTTTGTAGGATCCTCATGTGTAACCTTCCCATAGGAACTGCAATTAGTGTGGCTGCCATCAGTCCCAACACTTTTAACACCAGTTTGGCCGAGGCTTTCTTGCTGACCAGAAGAAGAAGAACCTGCTGTTTGAGGGTTGACACCCTTATTGGAGGGAGCTTTAGTAGTGTCGATCGTGTATTTAGGTCTGCTCCGATGAAGGAAATACACTGTGAGGGCGATAAGCAAGACTTTTCAAAGTTTATGGAAATCCCTAAGTGGGAACAAAGGCTGACTGTGTAGTCTCTGGCTTGCAATAGACGACGCTCGGTGGTGGCGGTGAGTAGCCAGTCGTCCAGATAGGGAAACACCTGGAATCCTTGTCGTCTCAAGTGAGACGCAACTACTGCCAAGCATTTGGTGAATACCCTGGGGGCTGTGGTGAGTCCAAAGATCAGAGCTCGAAACTGAAAGTGACTGGCTCCCAGCCGGAAGCGCAGGTGATCTTTGGACGGTCTGGCCATTTTGATGTGGTAGTACGAGTCTTTGAGATCTATAGAGCACATCCAATCGTCCTTCTGTAAGAATGGAAAGATCGATTGAAGCGTGACCATCCGGAACTTTTCCTTCTTCACGAAGGTGTTGAGATGGCTGAGATCTAAGATCGGTCTCCAGTCCCCTGTCTTTTTTGGAACCAAAAAGAACCTTCAGTAAGTTCCAGATCCTCTTTGGTCTGCCGGGACTGGTTGGATGACTCTGTTTTCGAGCAGCTTCGAAATTTCTACAGCTGCTGGATTTCGCAGACGGGGTGGCACATCTGGAAACTTTCTTTGTAGAGGTGGAGTTGATGTGAAGGGGATTTTGTATCCTCTGGTTATAATGCTTTTTACCCAAGAATCCTAAGTAATATTTAGCCAGGCCAGTGGGTATAAAGCCAAGCGACCCCCGACTGCCTCCAGAGCAGAACAGCCGGGCCTCTCTTCAGGAGTGCTGGAAAGGCTTCCCAGGGACAGAATCCCTGTCGCCTTGGTTATGCGGACCCCCTTTGCTGCCGGGGCGGCGTCTTCCATTTCTATCCCCTCCTCTGCCTCTGGAGGGGGTATCACTCTGTGTGGTCTGGAAAGATCCCTGATTCTTACGGAACCACATTTTTCCGCCTCGTTGCCCTTTGGGGTACGGTCTAGTAGGAGCAGAAAAATGGACCCAGACAGCAGACAGGGTCTTTCCCTCTTGCTCACACAGAGTGAGAGTCTCCTTAACCTTGGGCCCGAAAAGTGTGGCAGCATCAAAAGGGGCATTGGCAAAGGAAGACTTAAAGGCTTCTGCAATGGTGCACATCCGCATCCATGATTGTCTTCGAAGAGCAATCGCTGAAGCTGCAGCTCTACTCGATCCCTCAGCTGCATACGAGATGAGCCTCATGGATGAGTTTACTATGGAGGTGAGGGTGTTAAGTTGTGCTGTTACTTTTTCTGAAACAGCAGCATCTGTGTTACCCTGGAGGGCATCTTTCAGCTCCTTGATGAGATCCCTCTGCAAACGTGTGAAATTAGTCAAATAGTTTAGCGAACGCATGGAAAAAGTCGCTGAACTAAAAATGCGCTTCCCATATCTGTCCATAGTCCTACAATCCTTATTAGGAGGATGAACAGATGAGGAAGACTAAAGACATCTCCTTTTTCGTGGTTGCCGCCACCACCATAGCGCCGACAGGAACTCCCTTGGTGAGATAAGATTTATCTTGGGGGGCAGTGATGAACTTGTTTGGTTTCCTAGGGACTGGTTCCACTGTGTCAGGTGCCTCCCACGCCCTTCGAGCAATCAAATCCATTAATTCATCGAAGGGCGGAGTCACCCAGGAGGTAGAAGGTTGAGCCCCAAAAGCCTTCAGCAGCACCGACTCGTCCTCAGTGGGGGCTAGGGATTGCCAATCACCCGTCTGTTTCAAGATCTCCAAGATGTCTGCAAATGACACATCCTCCGAGGGTGATTTGGGGGACCCCTCTGCCTCATCCAAGTCGGTGTCAGACGTTAGAGATTCCTGTGGGGAATCTATGTGCCTCCTCTTGCACAACCGTTTCCTCGGGACCTCAGAGGGGGCTTCTGGTGAGGCCTCCAAGGAACAGGGGGAACCCTCTGGGGGTGGCTGAGGCAATGGGGCTCTACGCTTTGGATGGGTCGTGGGAGCAGAAACAGAAAGTGGCCCTTTTGGGGAAGGAGAAAATTCCCCTGATGACGTGGTTGTCTGTGCAGACAATACTTTCCTCATAAGGTCAAAGGCCCCCGAACCCCTGGCCGAGGGCTCCCCCGGTTCCGAAGAACATTGGAGCATCCCAGACCCAGGTGCCGTGGGCTCCGACCCAGAGGACGGAGCCGAGCCAGTCTGCGCTGAGGCCCCGAGAGGGAGAGTCGGCACCGACAGGTCGGTACGCTCTCGGTCCAGGAACCGAGGAGAGACCGTCGGCTCTGCGACTCCCCTATCGGTTCCAAAGGAGTCTAAGTCAATGGTGTCGATCGTGCAATGGACGGTTTCGGCACCGAGGGCTCCACTATCATCAGGTCATCCTCTCCTGGCTCCGAGATCTGGATGGGTCTCGAAGGAGGTCCAGTTGGAGATATGAGGAGGCCTTCTAGTTTCGACACCAACTGGGAGGAAACTGCAATTAACTTGGAAAGGACCATGTTTTCCATGAGTTTCTGCACGACACGATCCACTTCTGTCTCAGATAAAGGTCTGGAAGAACGGGTCGAAGGAGCCAAAGATGGCACCGACCGAAGAATGGATGGTGGTGGCAGCTCCGACACCAGTTCCAAGATCTGGGGCTCAGGGAAAGATAAATGTTCAACGCTCGGCCCAGAGATCTGTGGAACCGGCGAACGAACCCTAGAAGATGAACTTGGAGCCGATGACATGGGCTCCGACATCTTCGATCCCTTCGAGGATTTAGAAGCCTGATCCGACTTGTCCAAAGCCTCTTGAAAGGCAGGCTTCAGTAACCCTCTGTCTATGAGCTTCCTGCGTCCATCTGTCATGACCCTCCCGCTAAAGGAATGGCAAATAGAGAAATCCTCTTGAAGATGGAGAGGGCCAAGACAGTAGACACAGGAAGCATGATGGTCAGTAATGGACATTTTCTGCCCACACTAACATCTTTTAAAGCCAGATTTAGCTTTCTCTAACATGCTAATATAACACTTCACTAGGCTAATGAGTAGAAAAAAACTGCTAAGACTACTAATCCTATAAATGTATATATACAAGTCTAGAAAGGGCAACATAAAATAAGACACTCACAAACCACACCCAAAGAAAGAAGGGTTAGGCCACAAAAGGGTGCCTGAAGAATAAAGGGGGGTATTTCAGGAAAAAAATAAGTAGCTTATCTGTAGAAACCAATTATCAATTTTCTATCTGGTCCAAGCTCTCCTCGATCCGATCTGTTGCAGCGGCAAACTAGATCTGAGTAATGGCAGGGAGGATTGGGGGATATGGGCTGGTCTCAAGCTTCTCTGAGATTCAGAGCTTTGCAATTCGGCCGCCTCGGAGCCGAGGATCGGCTCCGAACCCGTGTGTAAGAACAAACGGCGAGATTGAACACACTCACATATCTTGTTCGCCACTACACGATTGAGGGACCACTCATGAGGCAAGAGAATAGTTCTGCTCAGCTTGTCTGCTATCACGCTGGAGCTCCCTGGAATGTGTGTTGTTATGAGAAAGTGGTTGGAAGAAATCACCCATTGCCAAACTCTGAGAGCTTCTCGACACAATGGGTAAGATTTGATTCCCCATTGCTTGTTGATATAACAACTGACATGTTGTCTATTTGAAATGCTACTGTTTCCCAGAGGAAGGACATCCTGGAATGCTTGTTATGCTAACACTGCCCTCATCTCCAGAACATTGATCTGAATGTTGGCCTCTAGTTGAGACCAAGTGCCTTGGGACTGTCCCTCCCAAATAATGCCCCCCCACCCTATCTGGGAAGCATCCGTGGCCATTATGGCTTGGGGTTGAGGAAGAATGAATGGTCGCCTCAAGAGAATCTGATTGGAATCGAGCCACCAAGAAAGATCCTGTTTGCAGCGACTGGTAATCACAATTAGGTAAAACATTGGTTGATGAATCACAGACCACTGGGGAGGCAAGTAATTTAAATCCGGAGGTGCCTTTAGAGGATGTAACTGGAGAAACTTGCTTTTCAGCCATAATGCAAACAGTCTCTCCAAAACAATTTGACAAAAAAAGGATAAAGAAATATAACTTTTTTTTTTAAAGATAAGAAAAGATAGGAAATACCAACAATGTTAAGTAAATATATACCTTAAAAAGGTAAGGGATGTACCAACAATGGTACTTGAAAAAACTACCAATGGTAGTGAAGAAAACGGGGAAAAATATGTACTCATGCTAAGGAGAAGCCAAAACGAGAGGAATGGGTAGACAGTAAGAGTGCTATTAGGAAGGGAAATAGAGAAATATAGAAAAAGAGATTTTAAATGGGAAAAAAATTAATAATAAGCCAAGGCTCAAGAGAAGGTTGAACGTGTCTAACACACGAAGCAGCAAATGAGATCGGAGGTAATTTTGAGAGGAGCATTATGGGTAGTAGAGCTTAGCTCGAGAATTTGGAAAGTGCAAGCAGAAGTAAATGGCTGAGTTGGTTCCAAGGCTCAGAACCGAGCCCACAGTCAAATGAAGACGGACAACATTAGATCATTTGTTTGCCATTATTTTGTTTATAGACTGCTTATTTTGTTTCTTACAAAATCGGATGAGAGTTAAAGAATACCTTTGAAAACTTGGAAAAGGAGGGCTGAAAAATGCTAGAAACCCCCTGTACCAGCTTACCCTCTTCATCACACATGTTGATCATCTATGTGGCAGAAGTGCCAAAAATTAAACTTCTATCCAAAGTAGAATTTAAAATCTCATTTTTAACATCTAGGGGGTTATGAGAATGCAGCCACACAAAACCTTGTCAAAACAGTATGAGTGGCCATAGCCCTTGTGGTAATATAAACAGAGTCTCACACACACACACACACACACACACACACACAGTAAACAATGACTAGCAACTTGGACAATAGAAACAACTATTTAAAACAGATTTTTCCTCACAAACAAAATGCAGATAACACATTCATCATACTTTACCAATCAGAACAAACAGATGAGCCTGACAATTGAAAATTCTGAAAAATCAAAGTTGCAGAAGCATACGCTTTGTTCTTAAACTTATCAATAATCTTCCCATCCTTATCAGAATGAATAGAATTGGAATTAAGTATTTAGCAACAGAAAGATTAACTAAAGCTAAAGCAACTGGGTCAGTTTTGGGAACAGTGTATAAAAACTTATATGACTAAGGAACTTTATACATCTCATCTGCCTTTTCAGAGGCAGATGACTGTCAGGAAAAAAGTACAGTTGTGTACACTTACCATAAATGTAGATGTTCGAGTGTATTCACTGTTGCAGCCATCACATTTGGGTTACCCCTGCCAGGGTAGACCTCAGTCAGCCCGAATACCATTACATCAGTTTTTCTTACCCTAACCTGTCAAACGCCCCCAAGGAGGAGCCAGGCCCTGGTGGAAAAACCCCAACAGTAGAAAGTAAATACCAATATGTCCCCTTGTAAGGAAAGAGAAGAAAAAAGGGGGATGGAGGTAGGGAAACCAGGATTGGAACAGTGAATACACTCGAACATCTACATTTATGGTAAGTGTACACAACTGTACTATGTTCTTCGTGTTTCAGTGTTGCAGTCATCCCATTTGGGTTGATTCCCAAAGCTGAGGAAATGGGTGGAGGCGGTCAAGGAAACTAGGGGCTTGGCTAGAATGCCCTGCAAGACTGCAGAGGCAAACCCTGCCCTGGATTTGGAGAAGAGAGGCAGTTGGTATTGTTTGGTAAAAGAGTGAACAGATGTCCAGGTGGCAGACTCCAGGATGTCCCTGGTGGGGACTCCTCTGAGGAAAGCTGTAGAGGTGGAGGCGGTTCAAAATAATCAGCCCTTGCAAGTCATGAATCCAGGACCCTGCACACCATAGCCACAGTGATTTACCACTATGCCATATGAGCTATGCTGAGATCTTGCCCTGAAACGGAGATATATCCTGCATGATTCCCTGATAGGAATATGGAGGTAGGCCTCTTTTAGATCTAGGGTGGCTAGCCAAGCATCCTTGGAGAGCATGGTTAGTAGCTGCTGAATTTTGGGATCTCCAGGAAGGTGTTTAGAATGACTAGATTGAGGATGGGGCGCCAGGTGCGCTCTTTTCTGGGTACCAGAATAGGTCTGGAGTAGAAACCTTGGCATCTCTGTTCTGCAGGGACGTGCTCTACTGCCCTCACAGAGAACAGGGAAAGGATTTGCTTTTGCGCCTCTGCCCATTGGTTTGGAGGTAGATCTGGTAACCATTTTGAGGGAGGAAGTGTGTGGAAAGAAAATTTGTATCCCTGGGACACTATATTGAGAACCCAGCGGTCGTTGGTAATGGTAGCCCAGGTGCTTGCGTGAAAGGAGAGTTTTCCTCTTAGGGGTAAGTGAAGGTGGGCAGGGGGTGGGGGAGGTGAGTCATTGTGAGTTCTTACCATAAAAGGGTGGTTTAGAACTCCCTGGTTTTGAAGTGGAAGTAGTCCACTGCTCAGATCTCTGCATTCCCTGTGGCTGTTGCCTGGGGGGGGGGGGGGGGGTCTGGTTCTCCGGTGTCTGGGCTGGACTGGCTTAGTGGGACAATATCTGCTGAACCTGGGTGGCTGGACCTGTAAGAAATCCTTAGCTGCCTGCATAGATTTTGTTTTTTCTTCCATCTTTTTTAAGACATCTTCTGCCTTAATGCCAAATAAGTTGTCTTTGTGCAAGGCGGCATCCAAGAATTTAGATTTGACATGGTCTAGCAAGGGCTGTTCCTTAAGCCATGCAAGCCTTCTAATGACAGATCTGGTGACGGCTGCCCTGTAAGTTTAGATTCAGCACAAGCAGGAAAGGAAGACATTTTTTGTTTGAGGAGTTCCAAGGTAAGTTGCTGAAATTTTAGCATATGGAACTGACAATTTAGTGCGCTGATAAGCAAGAGTACTACTTTTTTACCCCATATGTCTAGTGCTTGGGAATACCTACCTGAGGGGGTGGGATTCTTAGCAGAGGTTGCTTTAATCCTTTCAGGCCCTTGGGAAATTAATTCAGGGTCAGCAGTAGGATTTTTAAAAAGAAATTTGTGAGAGTCAGGGACTCTGTAGTACCTGTCTGGTTGTCTGGGTCCAGGAGGGAGGGTGTCAGGAGTCAAGCTGGATTCCAGGAAAACATCCTCCACAACATCCAGGACTGGGGGGATGGCCAAGGGTCTGTGCTGTGGAAGATCAAAGAATTCCCTGAGTCTCTTTTTAGACTGAGGGTAGTCCTGACTCACCCATTTGAAATGCTCCCTTAAAGTATGAAGGATTTCCCCAAAGGAAAAATCCTCTGGGGGAGAGGCGGAAGGGATGGAATCCTCTGCATCAGAATCCTCATAAGTAGAGAGGGGTTGTATGTCTTCATATTCAGATACATCAAAGTCATCTGACTCTTTTTCAGACAAAACTACAGGGGACAGATCTCTTTTCCTTTTAGAGGGGGTAGCTTGGCTTCCCCTGATCAGCATGATAAAGTCTTCCGCCATTTTAAGCATTTCAGACTGAGGCAAGGAAGAAGCTGCCTGAGATTGGATCGGTTTCTTGGGTGTGGTTTGTACCCTAGGCCTAAGAAACTCAGTAGTTTTTGAAAGAACGGTAATCGTGAAAGAAGACGTCAGTTTGTGTCGAGAATCGGTAGTACGAAGGACTTCCTCAGAAGCCTGTGCTTGCTCAGTGGATCTGGACACACTCAAGGTAGAGACTACCGCAGGACCCTTAGTCGAAGAAGAGTTTTGCGGCATACCAGACTCTGAAAGGGTCTCAGTAGCGGCCTGTGACTCCACAGAAGTGGGCATCAGGGGCTGCAAAAGCGCCTCACTGAGGACCGGAGAACTGACTACCTAGCTTAACAGAAGCATCATCAGTAGGTTTGGACCTGTGCGGTCTGTCTCTGTCTTTATCTTTACGTTTATTTTTAAAAGATCTGCTGTTGGATGGCTTAACGAAGCCATATCAGAGTTCACGGAATGTAAGCGAAAATATCTAGCTACAATAAGGGCCTGATGACGGATAGGTCTGGCGTTTAAACAAAGCACAGAAGCGACAGCGGGGGAGGTCGTAGTCTGGGCCTAAACAAGTGACGCAGTAAGAATGAAAGCCTCGGTGTGGTATTTGCTTTTCACAGGCGAGATAATTGTTAACTTTTTCTGAAATTGGTTAGTGCAAGAAAAAAGGATTCCCAACAGGGTACCAGGGTACTTAGCTTTAGAAGACTTCAACTTCAAATCGGTAGATGAAACTCAGGTAGCGATCGACCAGCACTCGTGCGAACTGCTTCTGCTTCGGGCACCATGGCAAGAAAGACTGATGTAATGGCGTCGGCTGCCTTACTTGATACTACTGATGACCTGATGTCAGTCCTAAAGTGACAGCAACTGACGCAGAAATACTAAGCCTCTGATATTTGGGCCGGCCGGCGGCTACTCTGGCAGGGATAATCCAAATGTGATGACTGCAACAGTGAAACACAAAGAACATCTGCAAACAGTTAACACCTGACACACACAAACACACACACACAAACACACACACACACAAACACAAGCACACACAAACACAAGCACACACAAACACACACACACACACACACACACACACACACACACACACACACACACACACACACACACACACACACACACACACACACACACACACACACACACACAAACACACACACACACACACACACACACACACACACACACACACACACACACAGAAACACACACACAAACATAAATACACAGAAACATAGAAAACAAACACACACACACACAAACACACACAAACAAACACACACAAACAAACACACACAAACAAACACACACAAACAAACACACACAAACAAACACAAACAAACACACACAAACAAACACACACAAACAAACACACACAAACAAACACACACACATTCTCCAAAGCTGAAAGAACTTGAGGAATGGATGCAGGTTCTGGAAATTCATTCTGAAAAGGCTCAAAGTATTTTATGAGGGGACAGAGAAATGTCAGTGTTTTCCCAATGAAAACACTGGCCTATTCTAGAAATTGTCTCAGAGAAAAAAACCCCAGAAGAGTCAGATATTGAGCTCTTCTGAATCTGAATGAGAAATTTGAGGAGAAAACCATGAATCTGTCCCTTCATCCTCCTGTACAGATTCAGAATCTTGAATCTCTTCAGGAAAGGAGGTATCCCTCTTACTGTTACCAGACACTACTTTATAAGAAGGATCAACAGCCTGAATTAAACCCTCAGCCAGCCCCAGTAAACTACTCATTACCAAGGAAATTTGAACAGAAGTACACACAAGTTTAGATTTCTGCTTCTTTTTGTCAGGAAAAATGCGAACAGTATTATTAATAGCAGCAGCTTCCCAAGGATGGGCACAACATTCTGACAAAACAGGGAAGCCTTTCCTGTTCCCTCTCCCAGGACTAACAAGCGTGACTATCTCTTGCCCACTGAGGGGACCTCAAAAGCCAGAGGATGTTGCCACAGTGGCTGTAAGTGCTACACAAGAGGTATCCAGGGTAAAAAGACAAGTGGTCTGCCATGCAACTACTGGTCACGTCAGTGTCACACAACTGAGAATGAGGCAAACTGCTTGCTTGTTGTGATGGCAAAGACTGCTTAACTCTTTCTTTTTATGGCTGTAAAAAGGACTGCCAGATTGTTGCATGGTCTAGCTAAAAATGATGCCTCCCTCCCACGGTAAACAAGGAGCAAATGCCAGTAAAAACAAAGTCTTAAAAGTCACTTTTTTCAGTCAAAGTAAAAAGTACTTTAAAGTACTCTGCCAGCTGCATAAAGTAAGAAACAACTCCTGCAGAGGAAAAGTGGTTTTCAGTTACTTTAAAAAAATGTTTAAGATGACAGAAAAACAAAGAGTGCTTCAACTTTAAAATACAGCGGTCTCATGAGAGTCCATTAAAATACAGACTCCTAGCTTTAAAATACCTTTCCTGAAGAGGAAGGTATTAATAAATTAGTGAACAATTTCCCCAAAGGGAATTTATCTGCCTAGAAAAGGAACAGCACAAGTTGACCATTGAGCCTTGAAAGACTCAGAGGAGCGCACATTTCGGTGGTAGTAAAGCTCTGAAGGGCTTAGCACCGAAAAGCTTTGGAAGCCGGCTGACTTGTATCCTTGGCAGGATAACCCATACAACTAAGGCTACTGTCTGCAGTGATCAATACAATGAACATCTGACTGCTGTAAATGGAAAGACTTATTTTCAGGAGTTTCCCACACTTGGGCAAACACCCAGAGTTTTTTCCAGGAAAAACATCCAATCGTGAGGATCTGTCCTAGATGCACTCAGTGACTGCTACAGTGTTCTGCCCTGACAATGTAGGCAGCTTGCAGGGAGAGACTGTGTTGAGTTGTCATCTCTCATTCAACCATAGCTAGTTTGTAGAGAGGACAGGACATTGCTCCTTTTGTTTATCACATAACTGTGGTGTTGCCTGTTATGACTAACAGTGGTACAGGTGTCTACTGTTGATTCAGTGCTTCACTAGCCTTTATCAGGGCCATCATTTCTTTGAGGTATGTGCTCTGTATTGGAAATGAGGCTCCCACATGTACTGGCCTCTAATAACGTGAGAAAATGCCCCCCCCTTTCAAAAATGCAGGCATCTGCTTTGACCTAGTAATAATGGTGGTCAGGAGAGAAACAGGAAGGCCTGCATCCTGGTGAGTTTGATTAACCTACCACAGGAGTTCCTTTCTGATGAACCTAGGAGAGGGACATGGGGTGCTGGTGTTGTGTCCAGAAGAATTTGAAAAAACACTGGAATTTCCACATGTGGAGTCTGGATAACAGAATCATGAAAATGGAAGACATGTGATCTGGAATTCCCTTGCTTCGCAACTGCTTTGGTGAGTACAATCTGCTAACGGTAGAAGGAACATTTCATCAGAAGTGTCTAGAAGGCATCCCTGAAAGACCACTCCATGAGAAGGGACCAGGGAGAACTTTTCCAGATTTAACCTGAAACCTAGACTGAGGAAGAGATTCATGGAAAAGTGATGGGGATGCAAGACCGTCTTGGGTGGTAGAACACTACCCCTTCTCTGGAACAGGCTCCCCATCCATGTAAAACAGATTTCCTCCCTAACCCAATTCAAGTGCAACTTGGACAAACAGATGGGGAACAGGAAAATCATCCCTGATCTAGCACCTATGTCTGTAATACACAGTGGCAGCCTGAACATGGATCATTTTCCAGCTCCCTGCTTGCAAATGTTTCATCTCCTAAACCCCTGCTTACACTTATCAAGAGTGCCACAACTTGTCAGAGATTTAGGATGCATGGCTAGGCTTAAAGGCCCTAGCGGTCATTAGCCTACTACATATCTAAGGACCTATAAGGCAGAATGAGGCAATCAAACCAGGTATGGGTACATTTTCATTCCCTGAAATCTGACTCCAGTTACTGCCTTTTGCAAAATGTTTTTGAGTATCCCTGGAGCAGCAAGAAGACAAAATAGCAAAGATGTAAACTGAAAGCTCTCTCAAAACAAAATCTCAGACAATGCCGGTGGACTTTTGAATATGGATATGAAGACAGTCACTCTAGACCTCCAGGATGCCTTAAGTCAGTCTTGCAAGAATGAAGGCAGAGAGACCGCAAGATTAACATTTTGAAATTTGGAAACATAAGAAATGTATTTGTAACTGAGAGATCAAAAAGTATTCACCAGATACCCTCCTTTTTCGGTACTACAAAAATCCTGCAATAAAATCCTTTCCCTATCAAGGAGAAGAAACAGGTTACTACACCATGTGACAACATTCCTGATAGGAGTTTAGGGAAAACAGTGAGTTTTTGTTGGGGGGGGGGTCAAGGGCATGCAAGGGATCCTTGTATGCCCACTGCAGTATACAAGTGTTCAATTCCTTCCAATATCCAATCTGATGTCATCAGTCTTCAGAGATGCAAGAACTCAAAGATGTCCTGCCAGTCTAGGTTGGGAATGGAGGAAGAGAATGAGGCCCAAAGGTATTTAGGAATACTTCTTATTAAAGGAGGATACATGAGGACCATGCACCCCCCACCTTTTTTTGAGCGCCTCTGCTATTTCTTCTTGAATTGCTGTTTTGTGATTTTCTGTTCAGCAGGTTTTAAGGGTTTTGATATGAAAGGCCCAGGGGCTGGAAGAATAATTCCTCTGGTATTCAGGGGCAAGGTAAAGTACAGTTTTGTACCTACCATAAATGTAGATGTCCAATAGATATGCAACTGCAGTCATAACATATGGGTTGTCCTGCCTCAAGCAACCCTCGGTTGGCCGGATTCCAAAGTCTGGGTCCGGCGTCGGCTGGTCTCGCCTCCTCTCCGACGTCAGAACGGCTGGAGTATAAAGGCATCGGCCGACGCCATCTTCTTAAGTGTTTCTTGCCCCAGATGCCAGGTGCCCTCCTAGGAAGGCTACATTTAGTGAATGGATAAAAAATTCCACACATGCACAACAGTAATAAACAGATACACCATAGGAGATACCCCCAGCTAATAGGAATAGGGGTAGTGGACCCATAAAGAAGGTTGCAGAGGGGTAGGAGGGTGGGAAAATCCGACTGCAGTTGCATATCTATCAGACATCGACATTTATGGTAGGTACAAAACTGTACTATGTCCTTCAAGAATGCAACTGCAGTCATAACATATGGGTTGAATACCATAGCCAAGCTGGGGGTGGTTGGAACTAAAAGTGATGGTGTAGCTAAAATGCCCTGCAGGACTGCCGAAGCAGCGCCTGCTCGGGATCTGGAGTATAAAAGCAGGTTGTAGTGCTTGGTAAATGTATGCACGGAGCTCCATGTAGCAGCCTCTAGAATGTCCTTTGTAGCCACTCTTCTTAGGAAAGCTGTGGATGTGGCTATAGCTCTGGTGGAGTGTGGCCTAATATTGTCTGGCACACCTTTTCTATGAAAAGAATAGCAGAATCTGATGCAGTGTCCAATCCATTTGGAAATTGTTTGTTTGGAGATTGCTTTTCCTTGTACTCCAGCAGCATAGGCTACAAGCAGTTGGTCAGACTTTCTGGTGGCCTTAGTTCTGTCCAAGTAGTAGCGTAGTTGCCTGTGTATGTCCAAAGTATGCAGCAGTGCTTCCCCCCTGTTTTGAGGATTGGGGAAGAAAGTAGGCAGGTGAATGGCTTGATTTAGAGACACCCTGGAAATTACTTTTGGCATGAATGAAGGGTTGGTTCTTAGAGAGACTCTGTCCTGATGAAAAATGAGAAAAGGAGGTACTGCCATGAGTGCCTGTATCTCCGAGACTCTTCTTGCTGATGTGATTGCCAATAGGAAAGCCGTTTTCCATGAGAGAAATTGCATTTCTGAAGTTGCTGCTGGATCAAAGGGAGGAAGTGTTAATTTTTCCAAGATGAAATTGAGGTCCCATGCAGGTACTGGCGGTTTCCTGGGAGGTTTGATATTCTTTATCCCTCTTAGGAACTGTCTTAGCAAAGGATGTGAAAACACAGGTGGATCACAATTGTATTTTGCTGAGATTGCTGAGGCATGAATCTTTATGGAAGAATATGAGAGACCAGTATGAAACATTTCTGCCAAGTATTCCAATATCTGAGGTATACTCAATACTGTTGTATCCTGACCCCTGTTAGCATTCCAGATGATGAATCTCTTCCACTTGGCTGAAGAGGTTTTTTCTGGTGGAAGGTCTGCGTGCTTCCAGTAAGATCTCTTGAACTTTTTTGGAAAGAGAGATATCGGAAGGAGCTATGGTAACCTCCAGGCTGTCAGATGCAATGTTTTCAGGTTTTGATGAACAGTCCTGTAATTGTGTTGTGTTAGAAGCAGAGGCCATAGGGGCAGAGGCCACGGTTTGGTCCGAGTTATGCCCAACAGCAATGGGTACCAGTGCTGCCTTGGCCAGTCTGGAGCTATCAAAATGCCTGTTGGTTGTTCTGCTTTGATCTTCAGTATCACCTTGGTCAGCAGTGGTAGAGGAGGGAATGCATAAATTGTTAGAGAATTCCAGCTGAAGGAGAGAGCATCCGTTTTCCAGGCTAGAGCATGGTGGGTCCTTGTACAGAACTTTACCAGGTGATGATTCCTGTGAGAAGCAAAGAGATCTATGTCCGGTCTTCCCCATTTCCTTGTTATTTGTAAGAAAATGTGAGGATGCAGCATCCATTCGTGTGGATCCAAGAAATTTCTGCTCAGCTTGTCTGCCAGTACATTGTCCTTGCCTGGCACAAACTGGGATTGCAGATGTATCTTCAGACTTAGGGATTTTTCCCAGAGAATCATTGTTAGTCTGCAGAGGGGATAAGAAAGAGTGCCTCTCTGCTTGTTTATATACCACATAACAGTGGTGTTGTCTGTCCTTATTAGCAAATGTCCTTGAAGTGATTTTTCGAAAGTCTCGATTGCATGTATCACTGCCAACATCTCTTTTTGGTTTATGTGCAGATGCCTTTCCCTTGGTGTCCATTGACCTTGAATGCATCTGCCCTCCATGTGCGCCCCCCATCCATGGTCTGAGGCGTCTGTTGTAATCATTTGACCTGCTTGAGGTTTGTTGAAAGACATGCCTTTGTTTAACGGACTTGTTTGAGCCCACCACAAAAATTCTCTTTGCAGACATGGAATGAGTGGGATTACGTCCTCTAGGCTTTGGCTGTGTTGGGACCATAAGCTTTTTAAGTACCACTGCAGCTTTCTCATATGAAGTCTTGCCAAAGGTATCAGAAGAATGCAAGATGCCATGAACCCCAGGGCCTGCAGGATTTTCCTTGCAGTCAGCTGGGAGAGCTTTGCTAGGCCTTTGAAGTACTCTGGTAACTGCTGTTGTTTTTCCTCTGTGAGGTAAGCCATTTGTGTTTTTGCGTCCATTTTGGTTCCTAGGAAAATAATCTGTTGGGATGGCAGAAGTCTTGATTTCTGAATGTTGACTGTGTATCCCAAGGCCTGTAGTAATTGCAAACCCACAGTCTGGAAGGAGAATCGAATGAAAACGCAGCTGGGAGGGAAAGTACCGCCTCCACGAGAACACTCCTTCAATGCCTAGTATTAAATATAACAACTCTGAAATCACACAACTTCTCTGAGGGTGGGCAGTCTTGAAATCGTTGTACTTCAGTTGAATAGTGTGGAGAATGCAGTGGGGGATGGTAGACTTGGAATGGTTTAATAAGTGGGCAGAAAGCGAACACAATTCTTTCAGTACTTTCGTTCAAATTTATTCTTCATGAACGTCTTCAGACGTTCAGTATTCAACTGAAGTACAACGATTTCAAGACTGCCCACCCTCAGAGAAGTTGTGTGATTTCAGAGTTGTTATATTTAATACTAGGCATTGAAGGAGTGTTCTTGTGGAGGCGGTACTTTCCCTCCCAGCTGCGTTTTCATTCGATTCTCCTTCCAGACTGTGGGTTTGGATTTGTTTTTTGGCTTTTTCATTGCCTGTAGTAATTGAATGACATAGTCCAAGTTTGCTATCAAGGTTTGTTTGTTGTCTGCTTGTATGAGTCAGTCCAGGTAGGGGTATATTTGAATCCCCTGGAGTCTGCAGTGTGCCACTACTGATGCCAGGCATTTCGTGAACACTCTGGGTGCAGTACATAAGCCAAACGGCAATGCTGAGAATTGATAATGCTCTGTCCCTGCAAGAAATCTGAGGTATCTTCTGCAGTTTTGTCTGATTGGGACATGCAGGTATGCCTCTGAGGTCCAGAGTGACCAGCCAAGACCCCTTGCCCAGCATGGGAAGGAGTTGCTGCAACGTCAGCATTTTGAACTATGGCACAATGAGATAAGTATTTAGAGTAGACAAGTCCAGTAGAGGCCTCCATTTGTTTTCCTTTCTTGGAACAAGGAACAGTCTTGAATAAAATCCCTGGCCTTGTTCTTGTGGAGGGACCTTTTCTATTGCTTTTATATTTAACAGCTTTGAAACTTGAATGAGTGCCTTTGCCCTTTGATGAAGTGGCATGTTTGGCATGCCTTGTCTTACTGGTAAAGTATGGAAGTGGAATCTGTATAACCTTTGTCTATTAAATCCAGAATCCAGTTGTCCTTGGTTAAGATATGCCAGTTTTTTGAGAATAAGGATAATTTTCCGCCCAAAGGTGCTTCTCTTTGACCCTTTGTAGACGGTATGAAAGTCAAGTCATTGTGGTTGTCCTTGTGGTGCAGCTGGACTGCCTGCGCCACTTCTTTGATTTGGTGGTTGCCATTGGCGGCCCCTGTAGGAGCCTCGGTATTGCCCTCTACCTCGGGCACGCCTGTTTTTTCCCCCTTTGAAACTTGTCAGAGTCTGGAAAGGGCCAATTCCTGCTGAATCTGGGTGGCTGAACCTGGAGGAAATCCTTGACTGTCTGTACTGACTTAGCTTTTTCCTCAATGGACTTCAACACATCTTGTGCATTAGCACCAAAAAGCTTCTGTTTTTCCAGAGGTGCATCAAGTAACTTTACTTTAACATGGTCTGGCAGTGGCTGTTCTTTTAACCAAGCATGTCTACGTATAACAGCCCCAGTCATAGCTGCCCTACATGAAGCCTCCAATGCATCATAACCACACTGAAGAAAATGATTGCTAACCTGCTGAGTGTTATATACTAGATCCTGCAATGCCTTTCTATCAATAGGCTCAGTAGAGGCTAGCTTTTTCTGTAAATCATCCAGTAAGAAATCCTGGTAATGAAACATATGAAAAAGGCAGTTAAGTAACCTCATGGCCAGGGTGGTAGAGGTATAAACTTTTTTACCCCATCTCTCCAGGGACCTAGCTTCCCTATCCACTGACAGTGGATTCTTGGCTGTGGAAGTAGCCACTCCCTTGGGGCCCTGTGAAATAGTTTCTAGATCCACAGAATGGGCCTTAAAGAGATGTTTGTGGGTGTCAGGGACCCTATAATACCTGTCTGGCTTGACAGGAGCAGGAGGGAGAGAATCAGGGTTAGCACTGGAGTCGGAGAAAACATCATCCAGGACATCCATAACTGGAGAGATAGCTAAAGGTCTGTGCTGGGGTAGCTTGAGGAAGGTACGTAGCCTTTTCCTGGAATCAGAGAATTCCTAACCCTGCCATTTAAAATGCTCCCTCTGAGTGTAGGACTTCACCGAATGAAAAATCCTCTGGAGGAGAGGAAGAGGGAATTGATTCCTCAGCATCAGAGTCCTCACAGGCCTGGAAGGATTCTTCTTGGGTATCTGAATGCTCAGAATCCCCAGAGGCTTCATCTGAAGAGAGGTTGTCAGCCTGCTCAGTTCTGGGCCATTTCTCTGCAGGCGGCAGAGAACCTCTGCCCGGATGAGGCTGAGACCCCCTGATAAGAGAAATACGATCTGCAGCAAGAGACATGATCTGTTTATCAGAAGAAGGGGCCTGGGCAGTAGGTTTAGGATGGGCCTTGGCCTGGCTGGCGGCCTTAGCACGTGCAAAGGCCTTGATGGACATGGATACAGGAGGCCTAGCTGCCCCACGTGCAGGAGTAACCTTGTCCACAGGAATGGTGTCGGGCAGATCCAGAACTTCGGTTTCTGGGGGGAAATCAACAACCGGCACCGGTGTAGACTCCGAGACCGAAGGACGTGTTAACGCTGTGTCGTCGGCCTGGAGCGGTTGAATTACCGCTTCCGAAGGGGCTGAAGCACTCGCGGAGGGTTTAGGAGGAGTATCAGTTGAGGACGCGGGCCGAGGATGCCGGTCCCGGTCCTTCGTTTTTTGGAAGATTGAGTTGTCGGTAGTTCCGACGGCATGATATAAGCGAAAGATTCGCCGAAAAAGTCTTCGGCAAATTCTGCCCGACGCCTGAGAGTGCGCTTATTAAAGCAAGCACAGGCAGCACAGGCCAAGACGTCGTGGTCTGGGCCCAGGCAAGGGAGGCAATAAGAATGGAAGTCCTTATGAGGTATTTGTTTACCACAAGACAAACAATTATTAACTTTCTCAATTTGTTCTGACATCGGCTGAGGCAAGAAAAAATGTTCCCCAACGGGGTACTTAGCTTTTAGATGACTTCGGTACTGAAAACACAGGAGCTGACCGACCGGCACTTGCGAAAGTACAGTTTTGTACCTACCATAAATGTAGATGTTCGAAGATCCACATTGCTGCAGTCCTTACATATGGGTAGTCCGCTGTCCTCGGTCGGCCCGAATACCAAAGTATTAGGCTGACGTCGGTCATGGGCGCTCAGATCTGACATCAGAGCGTCAGGGTATAAAAGCGCATGACCGACGTCATATCCTCAGTCTTTTCTTGCCCCAGATGTCAGAAGGCCCTAAAAAGAAAGGCCACAGCCCAAAAACATGATACCTCCCAAAAACATGCCCAACAACAACCATCACCCAAACCATATAACCATGCCAAACTACAGAGGGGAAGGAGGGAAGGTAAATTGGACTGCAGCAATGTGGATCTTCGAACATCTAGATTTATGGTAGGTACAAAACTGTACTATGTTCTTCATCTCACATTGCTGCAGTCCTTACATATGGGTAGAATCCCAAAGCAGAGGTAAAGGGAGGATGGCAAAATCATAAGGCATTAGGGGCTGCTAAAATGCCCTGTAATATTGCAGTGGCAAATCCAGCCCTAGACTTAGAATAAAGAGGAAGGTGGTAATGCTTGGAAAAAGTATGTACCGAACTCCAAGTGGCTGCTTCCAAAATATCTTTTGTAGCTACCCCCCTTAGAAAGGCAGTAGAAGTGGCAGTAGCTCTAGTGGAATGAGGTCTGATTCCAGCCGGAATCTCCTTACCATGATGGGAATAACAGAAAGAAATACAAAACCCAATCCATTTAGAAATAGTTTGTTTTGAAACAGGTTTTCCCTGAGAACCCAAAGCAAAAGAAACAAACAACTGCTGAGACTGCCTGAACCCCTTGGTTCTGCTCAAATAATAACGTAACTGCCTGTGAAAATCCAAAGTAATGCAAAATCTTCTCCCCTTTATTTTGAGGGTTTGCATAAAAAGTAGGCAAATGAATAGTTTGGTTCAAGGCCACACTAGAAACCACTTTAGGCATAAAGGAAGGATTAGTATGCAAAGATACCCTATCCTTATGAAAAATCAGGAAAGGTTCCACTGCCATAAGGGCCTGTAATTCAGAAACCCTTCTTGCAGAGGTAATGGCCAACAAAAAAGCAGTCTTCCATGATAAATACTTTAACTGGCAGTAGCTGCAGGCTCAAAAGGTTGTAGAGTAAGCTTTTCCAACACAAAATTGAGATCCCAAGCAGGAGTAGGAGCTCTACGTGGGGTCTTATGTTCTTTGCCCTCTAAGAAATTGCTTAAACAAAGGATGGGAAAATAAAGGAGGGTCACAGTCATAGTGAGCAGAAATGGCTGCAGCATGAACCTTTATCGAGGAGAAAGACAAACCCTTGTCCAATAACTCAGTAAGATATTGAAGAGAAACACTTAAATCAGGCTTGGAAACATCAAAGTCCTTCACTTTGCTCCAAAGAAAAAATCTCCTCCATTTATCAGCGTAAACTTTCCTTGTACTAGGCCTTCTGGCCTCCAAAATAACATTCAAAACTTGTTGTGGAAGCTGAGACCCTCCAGGGTCTAAAACAGAATATGCCAGGCTGTGAGATGCAGAGACTGAATCTTGACATTGAGGAAGTGATTGCCCTCCTGCGACAAAAAGATGCGGAATCAAAGGCAGAGGCCATGGAGGCTCCGTACCAAACTCCTCAGTAGTGGGTACCAGTGCTGTCGAGGCCAATCCGGCTATCAGAATCATGGATGGCTTGTCTATTCTGGCCTTCAGGAGTACCTTGGGAATGAGAGGCAGAGGTGGAAAGGCATAGACATGAAGATTGTTCCAACTGAATGATAGAGCATCCACCTTCCAAAGCTGTGGGATGAAACATTTTTGTGCAAAACTTTGGCAACTGGTAATTTAGTGGAGAAGCGAACAGATCTATGTCTGGAGTCCCCCATAACACTGCCAACTTTGAAACACATGAGGATCCAGTTTCCACGCGTGAGAATCCACAATTTGTCTGCTCAACACATCCGCTAAGGAGTTCTGTGCTCCTGGTAGAAACCTTGCCTGAAGATTGAGGTGTAAACTGAGAGCAGTCTCCCACAAAATCATCGCTTGCCTGCAAAGAGGGTACGAATGGGTTCCCCTTGCTTGTTGATGTACCACATGACAGTAGTGTTGTCTGTTTGAATCAACACCTGTCCTGGGTGAAGTAAATCCTTGAAAGCCATCAATGCAAATTGGACTGCTAACATCTCCTTCAAGTTGATATGCAAATGTTGAAGTCTGACAGGCCACGTGTCTTGCACCCATTTTCCATTGAGGTGTGCTCCCCAAGCCTTGTCCGAGGCATCTGTCGTTAGAATCTGACTCGCCTCTGGTCAGGTCACAGAGAGTCCCTTGTTTAGGTGACATTCCTGAGCCCACCACAAAAATTCTTTCTGAATGCAAGGTATTATCTGAATGACAGTGTCTAGATCTTGGCAGTGTTGTGTCCATACATTTTTGAGATACCATTGAAGCTTCCTCATATGCAGTTTGGCATTGGGAAGCACCAGAATACAAGTTGCCATGAACCCCAAGGCTTGAAGGACTGTCTTTGCAGTCAGCCTGGACCGTAGAGACATTTGATGGAAATAAAGAGAAAGGCTTCTTTGTTTGTCCGGGGTCAAAAAGGCCATCTGGGAAGCTGTATTCAGTTTCACACCCAGAAAGCACATGTCCTGAGAGGGTACTAGACTGGACTTTGTTTCGTTCACAGAATACCCTAGGCATCTTAACACTACCATCACATACTGTAGATGATGCAGAAGTTCGTCTTTGTGTTGTGCAATAATCAGGCAATCGTCCAAATAAGGATAAATCTGCATTCCTTTTAACCTGAAAAAGGCTATCACTGGAGCCAGAACCTTTGTGAACACTCTGGGCGCAGTAGATAAGCCAAAGGGCAATGCAGAGAACTGATAATGTAAATTTCCAGCCCGAAAGCGCAGGTACCTCCTGCAACTGGGCCTGATAGGAACATGAAGATAAGCCACTTTGAGATCCAGAGTTACCATCCAGTGATCTTTTCCCAACAGAGGTAAAAGCTGTTGTAACGTCAGCATTTTGAACTTTGGAATGTCCAGATAAGTGTTGAGGATAGATAAATCCAAAATTGGTCTCCACGTGTTCCCTTTCTTTGGTACTAGAAACAGGCGAGAATAAAATCCTAGTCCCACTTCTGACAGAGGAACTGGCTGTATAGCTCCTATTTGAAGTAAAGAAATCTGCTTGTGAGCCTCTATCCTTTGCCGAGGAGGAACGTCTGGCATGCCTTTGAAAGGAGGCAATGTATGGAAATAGAACTTGTAGCCTCGGTTTATAATGTCCAATACCCATTTGTCCTGGGTGACTAAAAGCCAGTTTTGCTTGAAGAGTGCTAATTTTCCTCCCAAAGGAGCTGCCAGGGAAGAAGAATCTGGCAGCTGAAAATGCAGGTCATTGGGCCTGTTTACGAAAGGACTGGCCCCTGCCCTCACCTGCAGATTGTGCAGGTGAACTCCAAGTTCTAGGCCTGAATGTACTGTGAGCTCTGCCCCTGCCACGTCTAGATCTACCCCTAGACTGAGAATCAGAAGGAGGGTAGGTCCACCCCTTAGTAGGCCAATTTCTACTAAACTTTGGAGGTTGCACCTGCAAAAAATCTTTCACAGTCTGGTTCATAGGTTCATACTAGGCTATCTGCCCGAGGGCATTTACAAGCCTAGCCCATTTTGGCTTCGCCACCCCTTTAGTATGGGGAACTATACCCATTATTTTGCTGTGCCTCTGTTGAGCAGTGACACTGAGGTAATCCCTGGGGTATATCTGCGATTTCCCATCCATTGGTCAAGATTTCTCTTGAACAAGGCCAGCGAGGTGCTCTGCCTCACATATACCGGGATTTTATTCCACAGCATAGGGAGTCTTTGGGTGATGAATCTATCCCTCCAGCACGTCCTATTAATAGCCGTGTCGAGGTCTCCCGCCCTTGTGGCTCTGATGGATCTAGATTTTTTGAGGTGAAGCATATTCATCAAATCTGGGTTTGACATGGCCTTGTATGTTAGGCAAAGGTCACCTCTGAGCAAGCGGTGTTTACTGAATAGAGCTGGAGTTCTTTCAGTCGGGCAGCATAGGACAGATGTTTGAGACCCTTTATCCTTTTGGTGAGGAACTTTTGTGGCCTCTCCAGCTGCTGCAAGTGTCGGGTCAGATACATTCCGAATGGGGCATTGTACTCAATCATTGGTCTGATGAGTGATGAGTATAGGGAGACTATCCCTTCATGATAAGGTGGGCAATGTAGAAGGTCTTCCTAACTACTTTAGCTACATGGGTGTCGAATGACAGACTACTATCAACCTGGGTCCCCAGGTCCCTGATAACTTCTTCTGTACTCAGTGGATTGCCACCTATTTGGTAGCTAGGGGTAACCTTGTTTTTCCTGAAGGGTATGACTATGCATTTTTTGGCATTTAACTTTAGGCCATGGCTCTGGCACCAGTTATCCGCCTCTGTGAGACCCTTCTGAAGGATATCTGTGTCAGATGTGTTTTCTACTATGGCCCAGTTTGCAGTCATCTGCAAACTTTGTCAGCCATAACCCTCCTGTGTTTGCTTGTACTTGGAAAAGTAGATGCCAAACAAGAGTGGGCCCAGGACTGAGCCCTGTGGTACACCACTTGTGACAGGCTTTGAGTCTGACATGGCGCCAGCAACTCTGACCCTGTGGGTTCTGTCACTCAGCCAGTTTGCAACCCATCTTGTGATGTATGGGTTAACATTTAAGCTGATGAGTTTTTCAATGATACCCGAGTGGGGTATTGTATCAAAGGCCTTGCCAGATCGAGGTAGGCTGTATGGACTGCCTTTCCCTCATCAATGGCTTTGGTGACTGTTTCAAAAGTCAACCAAGTTTAGAAGGCATGATCTGCCTTTGACAAAGCCAAACTGGGATGGATCCAAAGTCTGCAAATTCCCTATGTCTTTATTTATGAGGTCCATTATGATCCTCTCCATGGCTTTGCAGATAAGGCTTGTCAAGCTAATGGGCGGTAATTTCCAGGGTCGGTGGAGGCACCGCCTTTGTGAAGTGGGACCACAGTTGCAGTGCGCCACTCCTGGAGTGCGTATCCAGAGGTAAGACTATGATTAAACAGCTGTCCTAGCTGTGGGTTTAATTCCTCGTTGAGTTCGTGGAGCACACAGCCGGGGACACCATCAGGTCCCATGGATGCTGTGTTTTTGCTTTGGAGAGCAGTTCTCACTTGGGCTTGGAGATGTTTGGGGGCTGCAATCGCTTGGTATAGATATCTCTCCTTTTGGGGGAAGTTTGCACTGAACCTGTCAGCCAGTATGTTGGCAATGTCTGTTGGATCAGTAATCTTCACATCAACTAGTTCTGAGCATATCTGGGAGTTTCCTCCCAGGTTTCTAACATAGCTAAAGAAGGCCTTATGATTGTCTTTTGAGTCTTTAGCTATTTTTCTCTCAAAATTTGCTTTGGATGATTTTATGAGAGCTCTTAGTTTTTTACTTATAGTGATCAAGGGTGTCTTACCTTTTAAGGATTTTGCTCTATCTTGTAGTAGCTTCCTCCTTTTGTTGTAGAGTTTGTTTATGGCTGGGGTCCACCAGAGTGGACGCTTGCCTTTGGTACAAAGAGTCTTTGTTTTGCTTGGGATTGCCTTATCCATGCAGTCCTGCAGGTGCTGGTAGAAGGCATTTGTAAGTGATTCAGCGGCTTGAGTACTGTTTTCCGTCGGCTCCGGGGCCTTAAAGGAGACCACACTAGTCTTTAGAAGTGTGAAGTCGGCTTTCGAGAAGTTCTTTACTGTGGTCTTTTTATTTCAGGTGGGGTGGGATGAGGACCTCCAGCGAGATTAGTTTGTGATCTGATCTCACCAGTGAGGGGTATACTTCGGTGTTGAACATTGTGCTCCCATGTTCGTGATGATGAGATCAAGTATGTTTTCTCCTCTTGTGGGATGGTGACTAGTTGTTCCATGGCATTTGAGTTTATGAATTCCAGGAACTTTTGGGCTAGGGTGTTTGGGCTTGAGTAGTGTTCCCAGTCTATATTAGGGTAATTGAAGTCACCTAGTATGATGGTATTTGGTGATACATTTATCCCTCTAGTGTTTTCAGGAAGGCCATGTGAGGTTCCTGAGTTTGTGAGGTGGCCTCTAACATGCTACAATTTGCAGAGCAGTCTAGCCTATGGTTAATTGCACCTGGATGGTCTCCGATGCATCGTGCGTTGCCACCAGTCTTGAGGTGTGGGTGTCTTTGATGAATATGGATACCCCCTCCTTTCTTGGTGTTGTCCGGATTTTGGGGCGGGCGCATGATAAGAGGTGAAACCTGATAGTGCTGGGGTGCTCTCAGGAGCCTTGAACCAGGTTTCTGTCACTGCACAGACATCGATGTTCTCCATACTGACAAGGGCCTCGAAGTGCTGCATTTTGAGATTTAGACTTCTGGCATTGAGCAGCATTACCCTTAGTTTTTTCCTTTTTGTGTTCTAGGGTGGTAGGTTTAGAATTTGAGCCTTGCCTAAAAAGGCACTATGGGGTGGCAAGAGCCTTTGCCAATATCCGAAGCCCAGGGTGACAGGTGCAAGCCGTCCCTTAGAAGCAGCGTGGCTTGTCCAGCATGTCATCCCAGGCAGACAGACATTGGATCCCCTTTGAATGACACCAGAGTTTAAGCCAATTGTTAAAGCTGATCATCTTATCTCTGTATTGTGGCATCATTCTTGGTGAAGGTAGGATACTGCTCAAGGTCAGGGTCATACCTGCCTGGGCTACATAATCAGAGAGCTCCTCAATGTCTCTTTTCATGTAGTCCAAGGAGGTACGCCTCAGGTCGCTTACACCAGCGTGGACAATGACTGAGTCATATTTGTACCTGCTGTTGAGAGACCTGAGTGCTTGCGTTATGTGGCGGATTCTAGCCCGACAGGCAGCTTACTGTGACCTTCTCCTTACTCAGTCTGGTGGCGGGCGTCAGTGTGTCTGACTATGGAGTCACCAATGACTAGTGTGTCTGGCATTGTGTTTGGCCTTAAGGGCTGTGACTGTTTGACACTCTGACTGTGAGGTCTATGTGTTGCAGGTGTTGTGTTCTGAGGTGGTGGCTGTTTGGGTGTCTGCTTTGGTGGCCTCTGCTGTTTTGGTAGATTTTTGATCAGAGCCGCCGAGTATGTCTTTGTGTGTTTATGTGTATGATTTGAGGTTGTGATGGTACTATGTGAGACTGGGTCTATAGTGTGTGTGGTAACCTTCTCCTCCTGACTGGTCTTGCCAGTCCTATGTTGAGAGAGCTCAGCCTCCAGTTTGGCCGTATAGTTGCATCTCTCGCATGTATTTGTGTTTTGTGGGAGGAGGAGAAGGTTGTCTGTGTACATGAGGCAATTGTAACATTGCCTCAATATTCCCAGGTTCACCAGCTGAGCAGGAGAGGACACTAGCAACTGATCCCTCGATCAGTCTGCATAGACTTAGCCTTGTCTTCAATTTTCTTCAAAACCGACTCCACAGGGGGACCAAACAAAACTTCAGACTGTAAAGGGGCATCCAGAATTCTAGTTTTAACATGCTCAGACAAATTCTGATCCTTAAGCCAGGCGTGCCTACGAAGAACTGATCCAGTGGCAGCCACCTTAGAAGAGGCCTGTACAGCATCAAAACCACACTGCAAAGAATGCTTACCCACCTGTTCAGAGACATGTACTAAATCCTGCAATTCTTTACACTCTATGCCCTCTGCCAAAGCATCCACTTTAGATTTTAGCTGAGAAAGGAGGAAATTCTGATACTTCAACATATGAAACTGGCAATTTAAAGCCCTCATTGCTAAAGTAGAAGAGGTATACACCTTCTTACCCCATCTATCCAAAGCTCTAGCTTCCTTATCTAGAGGAACCGGATTCTTTACAACAGAAGCTCTAACACCCTTAGGCCCCTGACTAATAGTCTCTGGGTCCGCCCTAGGACTCTTATACAGATATTTATGAGCCTCAGGCACCCTGTAATACCTGTCCGGTTTAACTGGCGCAGGAGGCAAAGAATCTGGATTAAGGGAAGCCTCGAGAAAACATCTTGAACAACATCCAAAACAGGAGGTATAGCCAAGGGTCTATGCTGTGGTAAAACAAGAATTCCCTAAGCCTCTTTTGAATCAGAGAAATCCTGTCCTTCCCACTTAAAATGCTCCCTCATGGAATGCAGAGTTTCTGAAAACGAAAAATCCTCTGGAGGAAAAGCAGAAGGAGAGGAATTCTCTGCATCAGAATCCGAATAAGGGGGAAAATCTTGAATATCTTCAGCAGAAGAGTCTGAGTCGTCTGAGGCCTGATCCAAACTTTCCAACTCTGGCTCCACCCTGGGCCTCTTATCAGGAGGGGGCATAGAACCTCTAATTAAAGTAATCAAATCTTCTGCCATTTTAAGCATGTGCTTTTTAGGCACAGACCCTGAAGTACCTGGAGGGACACCAGAGGAAGGCAAAACAGACCTGCCCTTAGAAGAAGCCTTAGAAATAGTAGCAGAAGGCCTAACCACCTTAGGCATAGAAGGGAGAACAGTAACCTGAGAGGCCCCTTCAGCTAGACCTGACTCCTGTGAGGCCACATCCTGCAAAATCAAAGTTTCCCCCTGAGACTCAACAGAAACTTCAGCCGGATCCACCTGCTCCACTGCAGCTTCTGCAGGACCGGCGTCCGAAACGGACGAATCAACCTGTCTAAGTTTCAAGGATTTGTCTTTGCGCTTCTTCGTAGAAGCGGGCGTCGGAGGATCCGACGGCATATTATAATTACACCGCTTACCAAAGACTAACCTAGCACAATCTAACCTTCTTTTTATAGTGCGCTTATTAAACCTAGCACAAAACCGACATCCGACTACGTCGTGGTCCGGTCCCAAACAAGGAATGCAATGAGAGTGATCATCCCTATGCGGTATCTGTTTCCCACAAGAAATACAATTATTCACTTTTTCTGACATCCGGAATTTTCGGAGGCAAGAAAAACAAAAATATTCCCCAACGGGGTACATAGCCCAACTTGGTTTCGGTCTGAAACTCAGAATACGAAAATTTCAGAACGCCGAACGGCACTTGCAACGCTGCTTCTGCATCGGACCATGCGGCAAAAAAGACTGAGGATATGACGTCGGTCATGCGCTTTTATACCCTGACGCTCTGATGTCAGATCTGAGCGCCCATGACCGACGTCAGCCTAATACTTTGGTATTCGGGCCGACCGAGGACAGCGGACTACCCATATGTAAGGACTGCAGCAATGTGAGATGAAGAACATCTGCTTCGGGCACCGCGCGGCAAGAAAGACTGAAGAAGATGGCGTCGGCCGGTGCCTTTATACTCCAGCCGCTCTGACGTCGGAAAGGAGGCGACACCAGCCGACACTGGACCCAGACTTTGGAATCCGGCCGACCAAGGGCTGCCTGAGGCAGGACAACCCACATGTTATGACTGCAGCTGCATTCTTGAAGGACATCACAAAAAGGTTGTTGCACTCTAAATTCATTTTCATCTTTACGCTAATATTTTTATAAGTACCCCCCACACAGGAATTTCCAAAAATCCTATCTTTCTCCAGAGCAGCACTATTTTCAAGGTAATTTCTCCAGTGTGATCCAGACATTCATATGCCTGTGGCTGTAGCTCTGGATGCAGCACGCACTGTATAGCATGCACATTTTACTTGAGTGTTTGGTAGCTTGAGAGGCAGAAAGTACAGTTGTGTACACTTACCATAAATGCAGATGTTCAAGTGTACTCACTGTTGCAGTCATTACATTTGGGTAATCTGCTGGCAGGTTGCCCTCAGTTGGCCTGATTAACAAAGTCTTGGGTCCTGCGTCAGTTGCTGTCCCTTCTTCCATGACATCAGGGGTATAAAACATGCAGCCGACTCCATTACATCAATTTTTCTTGCCCCAGATGTCAGGTGCCCCCCAAATGGGGAGCTATATATGTTGCATCTTTCGGCTTTTCCCGGTTAGGGGTCGCCACAGCGGAACTCCGGTCCGCTAATAATTGTCAGTTGATTTTTTACGTGCCGAGTTGCCAGCCCTGATGCACAACAATCAACAATTGTCAGTTGATTTTTTACGTGCCGAGTTGCCAGCCCTGATGCACAACAATCAACAAAGGTACGCCCATTCATGCACGTCTCCACACAGAAGACGCTCTAGCTGAGAATCGAACCGGACAGCGTCTTACTGTGAGGCGACAACGCTACCACAGCACCACCATCGCGGAGCATAATATATATATATATATATATATATATATATATATATATATATATATATATATATATATATTACACACACACATACATACCGCGGATATATATATATATATATATATATATATATATATATAGATATATATATATATATATATATATATATATATATATATACACACATACATACACACACATATATGCATGATTTAAAACACAAAAAATATACCTCCAAACAAAAGTAAATACACCAAAAAGGCTGTAACAGGGAGCTGGAGGGTGGGTAACCAGGACTGCAAAAGCTATGGTTGGGAGGATGGAGTTATACAGCATTAGGAGCAGCTATAAGGACCTGCAGGACAGCAGTGGCAAAGCCAGCTCTGGATTTGGAGAAGAGAGGTAAATGATAATGTTTGGTGAACGCATGATCTGAGCTCCAGGTAAGCAGCTTCTAGAACGTCTCTGGTAGGAACTCCTCTGAGAAAGGTTGCAGAAGTACATGCAGCTCTGGTGGAATGAGAGCTGATCCCCTTGGGGAAAGGTTTACCATGGTGCATATAGCAGAAACGAATACAATGGATTATCCATTTTGAAATAGTCTGTTTTGAAATAGCCTTTCCCTCTGCCCCTGCAGCAAATGCCACCAACAGTTGTTCAAATTTTCTTAGAGATTTTGTCCTGTTTAAGTAGAATCTAAGTTGTTTGTGTACATCCAATGAATGCAGAATCTGCTCACCCTTGTTCTGTGGATTGGGAAAGAAAGTTGACAGATGACTGGTCTGATTAAGAGCCACACTGGACATCACCGTAGGCATGAAGGATGGATTGGTCCTAAGAGCCACCCTGTCCGGATGAAAAATAATGAAAGGCTCCACTGCCATAAAAGCCTGTAATTCTGAAATCCTTCTAGCTGAAGTGACTGCTAAAAGGAAAGCTGTTTTCCAGGAGAGAAATTGTAGGTTTGCAGTAGCAGCTGGCTCAAAAGGAGGGAAACTGAGTTTTTCCAAAACAAAATTGAGGTCCCATGCAGAAGTTGGTGCTCTCATGGGAGGTCTTAAATTTTTGGCCCCTCTGAGATACTGCTTTAGCAGAGGATGAGAGAAGAGGGGAGGTTCTGTGTTGTAATGAGCTGAAATGGCAGAGGCATGGATTTTTATGGAAGAAAAGGATAGGCCCTTGTGAAGCATCTCAGTTAAGTATTGCAGAATCTGAGGAATATTGGGCATTGCTGTGCTTTCCTTCTAGCCTCCAAAATGACATCCATCTCAGGTTTGCTGAGGGATGCCAAGGGTGAAATTAGTTGAGTAGTCACGCTGAAAGACTCAAAGTTTGGAGCTGAGTGTGCAGAATTTGGTAGTTCTGCTGAGACAGTAGGTAAGGTGTCTGAGGCAGGTGCCATGGTGGAAGGTGTGACACTGCGCAGGAGTGGGTACCAGTGTTGGCGAGGCCAGTCTGGAGCAATCAGAATCATTTTTGGTTTGTCCAGTTTGACTTTTAGTAGAACGTTGGAGAGCAGAGGCAGAGGGGGAAAATCATAGACTGATAGGTTTTTCCAGCTGAATGATAGAGCATCCACTTTCCAAGCTTTTTTGTGATGAATTCTTGTGCAGAATTTGTCCAAATGATAGTTCTGCGGTGAGGCAAAAAGATCTATGTCTGGGCTCCCCCATTTGCGTCTCAACATGTTGAAATCTTGTGGTTTCAGTTTCCATTTGTGTGCGTCCATAAGATTTCTGCTTGGTTCGTCTGCCAGAGTATTTAGCTTTCTTGGCAGGAATTGAGCTTGCAATTGTATTTGATAGGTCAAGACCATGTTCCACAATACCTTAGCTAGTCTGCAAAGGGGATAAGAGTGTGCACCCCCCTGCTTGTTTATGTACCACATAACTGTGGTGTTGTCTGTCTTTATCAGTAGTCGTCCTGGATGAAGGTAGTCCTTGAAGGCTGTCAGTGCATTCTGTATTGCCAGCATCTCTTTCTGACTGATACGTAGGTGCATTTGATTTGGGCTCCATTTGCCCTGAATGCACTTCCCTGCCAAATGAGCCCCCCAAGCATAGTCTGACGCGTCTGTAGTCAGGGTTTGGATGGCAGGGAGTGGAGTGAATGGCAGTCCCTTATTTTGGTGGCAGGCCTCTGCCCACCATAGGAACTCTAGTTGCAGGCAAGGTATAATAGGAATCATTGCTTCCAGGCTGTGACAATGCTGACTCCATAAACTTTTTAAGTACCACTGAAGTTTCCTCATATGCAGTATTGCAAATGGAATTAGAAGAATGCAGGAGGCCATGAACCCAGAGGCTTGCAGAATTTGTCTTGCAGATAGCAGGGTTTTTGTGCCCACCTGTTTGAAGTCACCAATTGAATTTCCTTTTCTGGCTTAAGGTAAGTCATCTGGGCAGTTGTAGTCAAGCTTGCACCCAGGAATGTAATTTTTTGAGAGGGTACCAGTTGTGATTTCTTTTCTTTTATGGTGTAACCTGGACAGAACCCTTTTTACAAACACCAGATGCTTTAGAAGAATGTCCTTGTTTTCTGCCTGAATGAGGCAATCGTCCAGGTATAGATATATTTGAATATTTCTTTGCCTGCAAAATGCAATTACTAGTGTCAGGCACTTTGTGAAGACCCTGGACGCAGTAGATAAGCCAAAGGGCAGTGCAGAAAACTGGTAATGCAAGTAGCCTGCTTTGAAGCGGAGGTATCTTCTGCAAGATACCCTGATTGGGACATGCAGTTAAGCCTCTTAAGTCTAGAGTTACCAACCAGGCATCTTTGCCTACCCTAGGTAGTAGTTGTTGAAGAATCAGCATCTTGAAATTTGGAATGTCGAGAAATGTGTTTTGTGTGGATAAGTCCAGAATTGGACGCCATGATTTGTCTTTTCTGGGTACCAGGAAAAGTCTTGAATAGAAACCTTGTCCCTTTTTCTCTTCTGGTATTGGTTGAATAGCCCCCATGTTCATGAGGGACAGAACTTGTTTCTGGGCCTCTGCCCACTGATTTGGGGGCAGATCTGGCCATCCGTCTGGGATTGGCAAGGTGTGGAAATGAAATCTGTATTCCTGGGATACTATATTTAAAACCCATTTGTCCTGGGTAATAAGTTGTCAGTTTCGTGCATTAAGTGCCAGTTTTCCCCCCAAAAGGGCGACTAAAAGGTAAGTGCTTGGTGATTGTAGAGGGAAGTCATTGAGACTGTTTACCTTAGGGAGGTGCCTTGCTGCTTCCAGATTTGGAGGTGGAGGCACTCCATTGTTTTGTTCTAAAAGTCCTTTGTGACTGAAACCTGGAGCCTTTGGACTGTCTTGATTTGACTTGAGAGGCTCTCGAGGGGACTGGAAAGGATCAGTTTTTAGTAGGCCAGTGCCTACTAAATCTTGGAGGTTGCACTTGTAAGAAATCTTTCACAGTTTGCACAGATTTAGCTTTATCTTCCATCTTTTCTAACACTTCTTCAGCCTTATTACCAAAGAGACGGTCCTGTTGTAAAGGAGCATCAAACAATTTTGCTTTAACATGGTCAGGCAGAGTTTGCTCTGAGCCAAGCATGCCTCCTTAGCACAGATCCAGTTACAGCAGCCCTGCAAGAGGGCCCCAAGGAATCAAAACTACATTGCAAAGTATGTTTTCCAACTTGTTCAGCTGAATGTAATAAATCCTGCAAATCTTTATTTTCCACACAGTTAGAAATTAACATAATTTTCTGTTTTAGTCCCATGATATGCTGTTGATATTTAAGCATATGAAATTGACAGTTTAAAGCACTGACTGCCAAGGTTGCAGATGTGTAAACCTTCTTACCCCATCTATCCAGCACCCTGGAATCTCTATCAGAAGGGGTGGGATTTTTAGCAGTAGAGGCCTTAATGCCCTTGGGACCCTGAGAAATGGTTTCAGGGTCAGCAATAGGATTTTTGAAAAAGAATTTGTGGGAGTCAGGAACCCTGTAGTACCTGTCTGGCTTACAAGGAGCCAGAGGCAGAGAATCAGGAGTCATACTAGATCTGAAAAAACATCAACAACAATGTCTAGAACAGGAGGAATGGCCAAAGGTCTATGCTGAGGAAGAAGAAGAAAATCCCTAAGTCTCTTTTTAGATTCAGAGAAATCCTGGCTTTCCCAGTGGAAATGTTCCCTTAAGGTATGTAAAGTTTCCCCAAAAGAAAAATTCTCAGGGGGAGGAAGCAGAAGGAATGGAATCTTCTGTATCAGAGTCCTCATAAGTAGGAATAGACAAATCCTGTTCATTAGAAGAGTCAGAAGAAAAAGAATCCTGTTCAGAAGATTCAATGTCTTGCCTAGGCCTCTTAGGAGGGGGTTGGCTACCCCTGATCAGAGTAATTAAATCTTCAGCCATTTTGATAATTTGTTTTTTAGGCATAGGGGCCTGCGCATGTGGCCTATGTGTCGGTTTTTTAGACATAGATTTAAATTTTGGCCTTAGTTTTGAAGATGGCGTTGGTCTAATATACAAATCTGTAGGCCTGAAAACACCCTCAGAAGCCGGTGCCTGCACAGCAGCTCCGGACCCAGGTAGAGACATCCGCGGGTTCCAAAAGTTAAGCATTTCATGGCATACCGGACTCCGAATGGGTCTCAGTAGAGGCCTGCGAATCAGAAGTAGCGGGCATCAGGAGTTGCAAAAGCGCCTCACTGAGTACTGGCGACTAGCTTAGGAGAAGCATCGTCGTCGGTTTTGGACCTCAACGGTCTGTCTCTGTCTTTTTCTTTGCATTTTTTTAAGTATTCTGGTAGTCAGATTGCTAACCTATGACATTTCTGGATAATTAAATCTGGAGCCAAAATATTTAGAAACAAAAATATACCAACATTTAATCGTGCGTTGATTAAATTTAGCACAAAACTGACAGCAAGGCACGTTGTGGTCAGGGCCTAGGCAAGGAATACAGTACAAATTAAAATCCTTATGAGGTATTTGCTTCCCACAAGTAATGCAATTATTAACTTTTACTGACATCGCTAGGGAGCAAGAAAAAGTTTCCCCAATGGGGTACTTAGCTTTTAGTTGAAGACTTTGGTTCTGAAACTCGAAAACGAAAATTTCAGGAGTCGGCCGACCAGCACTTGCGAACTGCTTCTGCTTTGGGCACTGTGCAGCAAGAAAGACTGATGTAATGGTATCGGCTGCATGTTTTATACCCCTGACGTCATGGAAGAAGGGACAGCAACCGATGCAGAACCCAAGACTTTGTTAATCAGACCCACTGAGGGCAACCTGCCAGCAGCTTACCCAAATGTAATGACTGCAACAGTGAAACAAGAAGAACATCTAGCCATACTGGACAAACTGGTTTTACTGACAAAAGTTTGAAAGTTAGCAACTGTATGTTGCTTAACTGCTCTAAAGGATAAGGTGGAAGAGGCATTCATTTTCTTCCCATACCCGCCAAAGGCCCTACGACTTTTTCACTGGGGCAAGATTATAGGCAACCCTCATGGGCATTTTAAGCTTAGCCAATTTCCCTCACAGGTGTGAATCAAACCCTGTACCTTGTGTTTGTGAGGTAAACACCTTAACTACTATACAAAACCCCCAATTCCAAAAGGCAAAGGACTATAATGTGCAAGATTCAAACCTGCATAGACCCCAATCAATTTCTATTTGGATCCTACATCTACAGGCCGACATAGAAACAGGTTTAAATGTTAATGCAAGTATTAAACCTGTTTTAAAGAAAAAACAAATGTGTCTGCATTGACTGTTTCGTATTTCATTTTTTAATACATCTTAGCTATTTTTTAGATGAAGTGTTTACATGATCACGTTTAATTATTGTTGAAGTACTGTCACTTTAAATGGTGTGTGGGCTGTGTCACATGACTACGTGAGGTTTTATAAGAGGAAGTTTGATTAATGTTGTATTGAAGCACTGAAGGAGGGTCTTTTCGAACCCGAAAGCTTTGCATTTTGATTTATAACAAAAATTCTTTATCTGGGCGTTTCCATAGTCCACGTTTTTTTTTCTTGTTGCCTCAGTTTAACATCTCATCCAAAGGACAACACACTCAAGAATGCAACCCCCCCCCCCCACCCACTTTAAAGTGCAGTCCAGAATCAGCAATTTATCAACATGGTGTGGGGGTAAGAACCTTCAGCCTTCTGCAAAAAAGGCAAGCATGCTACCAGTTATGTTACTAACACTGCTCTGTTAGCAGCGGCAAACAATGTAGAACTGTCGCTGTCTTGAGAGATCACAGCCAGGTCAGCAAATGCAGGTCTTAAAAGAAAGTTATCAAAATCTGTTAGTTTATAAACCCTGTCTGGTTTTCACAGTAGAGGGGGTTGTGACACTAGAGAAGCAATAGTATTAGGAGAACGTCCTTCACAGGCATATACTAGGCTGACGATTATCAGGGCTTTTATAAGCCTAGCCATGCAATCCAATCCAACTGTGTTCCTATATATCAAGTGGGTTTATTAGGATGGGGTATGTTAGAAAATTTCCAAAGGATGTGTGCGTCAGGCGATGTTAGTTTGGGCATTACTTCAAAACTCACAGAACTGGATGGATAGTCAAGGGTTTAGGGAAATCCATACTGAACAAGTTATAGCATCTTTTATAAACATGATGAAACTTTTCCTCCATTCTGTCATCTTACATATTCAAAGAAATACATTTCTTACTTTGAAGAATCGAAGGACAAGGTCTCCTCAGACTCTGTTTCAAAGCTGATGGGAAAAGAAAGCTGTGAGGCATAATCAAGGTCTTCATCTTCAGTCTCCAAGACCATCTCTTCCCATGAATAAGAAAGAGAAAGCACATCTGTGTAAGAACTTAAAAAAACAGTGGATGTCCTACTGATCACTGTTGCAGTATTCTTACAGATGGACTGTAGCTCACTGACGTCTGCCCAAGTTACCAAAGTACATTCAGGGTGATGACCTTAGCTAGTAGGCACTGGGGTATAAAATTTTACATATTTACAAGATCCTCAGACCATCTCCAAGCCAGCAGTGGCCTGAAGAAAACTGAAGGAGATAGGTCAGCTATGAGGGGCTTAGTTTGAAGAGTAAGCAAGTTCCTCCACAGAAAAGCTGCAAAATCCTGAGAGACCGAGTGCGAGTTTGTGTGTGTAAGGCACAGTGTTTGTGCCTATAAGGAGAAAGTACAATTTTGTACCTACCATAAATGTAGATGTTCGAGTGCTAATACAGCTGCAGTCTAACAGATGGGTTCTCCTGCCGTCAGGCGGGTCCTCGGTCAGCCGAATTCCAAAGTCTAGGTCTGGCGTCGGTTGTCGTCGCTTCTTCCCTGACGTCAGTGCGACAGGGGTATAAAAGAACCAGCCGACGCCACTTTCTTCAGTTTTTCTTGCCCCAGATGTCAGGTGCCCCCAGAAGGAAGGCAATACATAAATTTATGTAATAATGCAGTACAATATAATCAAAAAACAGTAGTTGCAAGCAAATATACCATAAATGAATACCCCAATCAGGTTGTATGAGGAGGTGTTAGCCAACAGGCCTGTCCCAAGAGGGGAAGGAGGGAGGGAAACCTGGACTGCAGCTGTATTAGCACTTGAACATCTACATTTATGGTAGGTACAAAAGTGTACCTATGATCACCGTGCATAGAGCTGCAGTCATAACAGTTGGGTAGAAGCCCAAAGCTAAAAAAGGGGTGGTAGGCACTAGGTGGAACTAGGAGGAGCCAGGATGCCCTGCAAGACTGCAGTGGCAAAGCCTGCTCTAGTTTCGGAGTATAATGGTAGGTGGTAGTGCTTGGAGAAGGTATGCACAGAACTCCAAGTGGCTGCTTCCAAAATATCTTTGGTAGGAACTCCTCTGAGGAAAGCTGCAGAGGTAGCTGTGGCCCTTGTGGAATGAGATCTGATGCCTACAGGCACAGTTTTACCATGAAAAGAATAACAAAAGCGTATGCAGTAGGCTATCCATTTTGAGATTGTCTGTTTGGAAATTGGCTTCCCTTGAGCTCCTATAGCATAGGACACAAAGAGTTGTTCTGATTTTCTGAAAGGCTTTGTTCTGTCCAAATAATAACGCAGCTGTCTGTGGATGTCCAAGGAATGTAGTAGTCTCTCCCCTTTATTTTCAGGATTAGGGTAAAAGGGAGGTAAGTGGATAGCCTGATTCAAAGCTACCCTGGATACCACCTTTGGCATAAAGGACGGATTGGTTCGTAAGGAAACTCTCTCCTGATGGAAAATGATGAAAGGCTGCACAGCCATGAGGGCTTGTAGTTCCGATACCCTGCGAGCTGAGGTGATAGCCAGAAGGAAGGCTGTTTTCCAGGACAAATATTGCAAATCTGTTGAGGCAGCTGGCTCAAAAGGAGGCAAGGTTTGCTTTTCTAGAATGAAATTGTGGTCCCAAGCAGGTATTGGTTATTTCCTTGGGGGGTTTATATTCTTAGCCCCTCTGAGGAACTGTCTTAAGAGGGGGTGAGAGAATAAAGGAGGATCAGTGTTGTATTCTGCAGAAATGGCTGAGGCATGGATTTTGATGGAGAAGAATGAAAGTTCACTGCTTAGCAGCTCAGCTATATACTGTAATATTTGAGGTAAATTCAGTATTCCAGGATTCTGGCCCTTTTTCTCATTCCAGCACAAAATCGTTTCCATTTTGCGGAGTAAGCTTTCCTAGTAGAAGGCCTTCTGGCCTCCAAAATGACATCCTGCACCTCCTTGGAGAGTAGGGTCTGTTGCGAAGTTGAGGAATCTTCCATGCGGCCAGATTGAGTGGTTTCAGCTGACTGTGAAGAGTTTTGAAGCTGTGCTGAGTCAGAAGAGGCATTAGAGGTAGGGTCCATGGTGGGGAATGCGTCAGGCTCCTCAGGAGTGGGTACCAGTGCTGTCTTGGCCAGTCTGGAGCAATGAGAATCATCTTTGGTCTGTCTGCTCTGGTTTTTAATAGAACTTTGGGCAGCAGAGGAAGAGGTGGAAAGACATAAACTGTCACATTGTTGTCCAACTGAAAGAGAGAGCGTCCAACTCTCTAGGCCTGTGGATGAAAAGTCCTTGAGCAGAATTTTGCCAATTGGTGATTTTTGTGGGAGGGAAAGAGATCTATGTCTGGTTTTCCCCATGCTTGAATTATCTCTGTAAAAACTTGAGGGTGCAACTTCCAGTCGTGTGGGTCTGTCATATTTCTGCTTAGGTTTTCTGCCAACGTGTTTTCCTTGCCTGGCAAGTACTGTGCTTGAAGTTCGATTTGTAATTACAGAGCCATGTTCCAAAATGACATGGCCAGCTTGCATAGGGGGTATGAATGGGTTCCTCCCTGTTTGTTTATGTACCACAGTACTGTGGTGTTGTCTGTCCTTATCAATAGTTGGCCTGGATGCAGAAGGTCTTTGAAAACTATATTAGCATTTATTACTGCTAGCATTTCCTTTTGATTGATGTATAGGTGCTTTTCTTTTTGGGACCATCTGCCCTGAATGCACTGATCTGTCATGTGCGCCCCCCAGGCGTAGTCCGCGGCGTCTGTTGTGATGACTTGATTTGCTTGAGGCTTGCAGAATGGGAGACCTGTGTTTCTTTGGCATGCTTGAGCCCATCACAGAAATTCCTTTTGAAGACATGGAATCAGTGGTATTATTGTTTCCAAACTGTGGCTGTGTTGAGACCATAGGTTTTTCAGGTACCATTAAAGTTTCCTCATATGCAGCCTTGCACATGGGATAAGTAGGATGCAAGATGCCATGAATCCCAGAGCCTGCAGGATTTTCCTTGCAGTCAGCCAGGTGAAATTTGCTAGTTTTCTGAAGTATTGAGTTAGTTGCCCCTGTTTCTCTGGCGTGAGGTAGGCCATCTGGGTGTTTGTGTCCAAGTTGGCACCCAGGAAAATTATTTTTTGAGAGGGTATTGGCCTTGATTTCTTTTTGTTGACTGTGTACCCCAGAGAATTCAACAACATTATTACAAAAGCCAGATGTTTCAGAAGAATGTGCTTGCTGTCCGCTTGGATCAGGTAGTCATCCAAATATGGGTATATTTGTATCCCTTGAAGTCTGCAGTAGGCAATTACTGATGCCAGGCATTTCGTGAATACTCTGGGCGCAGTAGATAAGCCAAAGGGCAATGCAGAGAATTGATAATGTGTTGAATCTGCAAGAAATCTGAGGTATCTTCTGCAATTTTGTCTGATTGGGACATGCAGGTATGCCTCCTTGAGGTCCAATGTTACCAGCCAAGACTCCTTACCCAGCATGGGAAGAAGCTGCTGTAATGTGAGCATCTTGAATTTTGGCACGAGTAAAAATGTGTTTAGGATGGAAAGGTCCAAAATAGGTCTCCAATCTTTTCCCTTCCTTGGTACCAGGAATAGTCTGGAATAAAAACCTTGACCTTGTTCTTGAGTAGGTACCTCTTGAATAGCTTTCATGTCCATGAGATCTGAAATTTGTCTTTGTGCCTCTGCTCTTTGTGTGGCAGGTTTGGCATGCCTCTCATTTGTGGAAGGGTGTGAAAATGGAATCTGTAGCCTCTGTTTATAATGTCCAGGATCCATTTGTCTTTTGTGACAATATGCCAATTTTTCGAAAATAATGCCAGTTTTCCGCCTAAGGGTGCTGCCATTTGAGCCTTGCTTGGCATGCAAAGGGGAAAGTCATTGGGTTTGCTTTCTGAATCGCTGTGAATAAGAAGTTATGTACCTACCATAACGTTCCATGTTAGTTGTCTTCATCTCGCCTTCTTTCTTGCTGGATGGGTTCGGAGCCGATCCTGGGGGCAGAGAGGGAATGGAGTCCTCTGCATCAGAATCTTCAAAAGGGGAGTATGAATGTTCCTGTTCATCAGAGTGCTCTGAAGTAATGGAGGCCTGGTCCGAGGAGGGGGATTTTTCCTCCACTCTGGGCCTTTTGTCCGGGGGAGGGGGGGGGGGTTGAGAACCCCTGATGAGTAATTAAATCCTCAGCCATTTTAAGCATCTGTTTTTTTAGGTATGGGGCCTGGAGAAGGGCCCTGTGTAGCTTGTCTCTTAGAATGCATGGCTGCTTTAGACTTAGTGAAAGCATTGATGGAAAAAGAAGAGGAAGGCATGAAGACACCTTGAGAGGAGGCAGACCTGTCTAAATTCTGAGTTTCACCGCTTAGAGTGGCTTCAGTAACTGTAGTTGGGGTGTGGGCCGAGGAGCCTGCGACCTCGGGCACAGTAGACACCGCCAATGAAGTGTCGTCAGTAGGCAGGGGCTGCGTAGGCACCTCGCTGAGAACCGGACCACCTGTAGTCGGCTTTGGCGTGGTGTCGGTAGAGGCCGCGGACCTTGTGTGTCGGTCCTTATCTTTGCGTCTTAGTCAAAACTGGAGTCGGAGTATCCAACGACAAAGTCGTTAAATTTTTTGCCAAAATAGTGCTGGGTGAACTCCGCCCGACGCTTAATGGTGCGTTTGTTGAATGTAGCACAAAAACGACAGGCCGAGACGTCGTGGTCTGGGCCTAAGCAAGGAATGCAGAGGGAATAAAAATCCTTATGCGGTATTTGCTTCCCACATGAAATACAATTATTAACTTTGTCTGACATCGGTCTGAGGCAAGAAAAGTTTCCCCAACGGGGTACTTAGCTTTCAGGAAGACTTTGGTTGCAAAATTTTCTTAAGTTCAGGAGCTGGCCGACCGGCACTTGTGAACTGCTTCTGCTTCAGGCACCGCGCGGCAAGAAAGACTGAAGAAAATGGCGTTGGCTGGTTCTTTTATACCCCTGTCGCACTGACGTCAGGGAAGAAGCGACGACAACCGACGCCGGACCTAGACTTTGGAATTCGGCCGACCGAGGACCCACCTGATGGCAGGAGAACCCATCTGTTATGACTGCAGCTGTATGCAAGATGAACATGGGAGATAAGATGGCAGGGAATGAATACTGCAACAATGATCAGTAGGTTATCTACTGTTATGCTAAGTTCTTACACAACTGTACTATGCTCTGAGTGAGTCACTATTGCAGTATTCTTAACAGATGAGCAATTCCCAGAGTTGTGGAGAGGGAATGCTGGAAGGCTTAAGAGGAAAAAGCGAACAAGGCGGTCAGACAGAATAGTTCTGGAAACACTGCTATGGACCTGGAGAAACATCTAGCTTGCAGTATTTTGTGAAGTTGTCAAGAGATGAACAGGTAGCTGTTCCTAAAATGGACTTGGTATCCACTCCCCTTGTAGAAATCACCTGACAAAGCCACTGCATGAGTGGAATGTGCTTTTGGCCACATGGGTGAAGTCTTTCCATGGTGATAAGTAGCAGAAGGAAATAGCCTTTGAGATCCACAAAGCAATAGATTGTTTGGAATTGTTAGTTGTCCTAACTTGGAACCCATATGAGAGAGAAACCGCTGACCATTTTTGTGACATCCTTAATTTTGTCCAGGTAAAACCTCAACTGTCTGCGAACGTCTGCAATATTCTTTCCCCATTTGGGGAAAGAGGCAGGTAGACATACTGCTTGGTTGAATAAACTCAGTAACCACTTTTGGCATGAAGAATGGATGAACCCTGAGGCTCACCATGTCTTTGAGAATGATTAGGACAGGTGGAATAGCCATGAGAGCATGGAGTTCTGAAATCCTACAGGCTGAATGTGATGACCAGTAAAGAACCTCAGAAATTTCCTGTAGGTAGGTGGGATGGGGATATGAAGATAAGCATCCTTTAAGTCTAAGGATACCAGAAAAGCTTGAGGAAATAGGAAAGTCAGAAGAGTTTATAAGAACAGCATTTTGAAGGAGGGCAGTCTTGAAAAAGTATTTAACCTGGAGAGATCTAGGATGGGTCTCCACTGACGCTCCTTCAAGAACAGAAGATCCTGGAGTAAAATCCCTTTCCTGAAGATGGTGGGGGACCGTTTCAATCGTTCCAAGGGCCAGTAAGTCTTGCATGATAGGGTATAGCAGGTGTATCTGGCTGACAGGAGAAGGAGTGGGTATTCCCCCAGGAGTAGGGCATCTTTCCTAAGACCTACAGTAGTCCACCTTGATAATGCTAAAGACCCACGAGTCTGAGGTTATTGCTTCCTAGACAGGAAAAGAAAGTGTGCCTTTTTGAAAGGAACAGAGAAGAAGGGTTGGTGGAAAATAAAAGGGTTTACTACCAAACTTGAGGCGATGAGGCCTTCTAAAAGGGACATCCCTCATTTTTTTTTTTTTTTTTTTTTGGTGAATCTTTTCTTGGGAATTTTCCTTTGCCAATGAGGAATTTCAGGATGTCTCTCTTGGCAAAGGAGGTAGACTGAGCCAAAACGTTGAATGCTATTGGGGGGGGGGGGGGGGGTGCATAAAATCTTAAGACTTGAAATCTTCTGGAAAGGGTTAGCTTCGTAGCCACGCATATCGCCTGATCACTGAGCCACAGAGGTAGCCACCCTGAAGGGCATCCACAGTATCACAGCTGCATTTTATATTGTGTCTGGCTATTTGAGAAGCCTGGGCCACTTAAGACTGCACATGCTGTTTTGAATTAAGTCTGTGGCTATTCAATTGTCTTGCTTAAGGACTGCAGCACAGAGAGCAAGTATTTGGTCATTTAGTTTGGTAGTTTACAGCTCTGAAAGGCAAGATGGAGAAGTATACACTTTTACTCCACTTGCTCATTGCTCGACTGTCTTCATCTCTGGGGACAAACATTAGTGTCAAGGAGCAACTTGGAAGGTTGTCTGAGGTGAGGAAAATTGCAGCTGGGTCTGCCACATTTTTTGTAGAGGTACTAGAGTTCATCAGGAAGTTTGTAGAACACATCTGGCATTTATGGAGCAGGAGATTGAGAATCTGGAGCTGAAGAATTGGCCTGAAAGGTATCCAGGTAAGCATTTAGCACTGGGGGAACTGGAGGAGGAGCAGGAGTGCCCATCTTTAATAAGTTGTAGTATCCCTCTCTCACCTCAGACACCTGACAGGACTTCCATTCAAAATATTTCTTCATGGTTTGTAAGATTTATCCAAAGGTGGAGTCTAGAGTGAGTCAATCTCCCTTACCTGAAGAAATCTGTTCTCCAGAGTGCGACTCTGATGAGCAGGGTTGCCAACTGTCCTGTATTTTCCAGGACAGTCCTTTGTCCTGGACAGTGCCTGTTCAGGATGCAAGTCCCAGATTTGAGATTTAGCAGAGAATCGACTGGATTTTAAATTGTATTAACGGTACAGTACAGTTCTGTACCTACCATAAATGTAGATGTTCGAGTGCTAATACAGCTGCAGTTATAACAGATGGGTTCTCCTGTCGTCAGGCGGGTCCTCGGTCGGCCGAATTCCAAAGTCTAGGTCCGGCGTCGGTTGTCATCGCTTCTTCCCTGACGTCAGTGCGACAGGGGTATAAAAGAACCAGCCGATGCCATTTTCTTCAGTTTTTCTTGCCCCAGATGTCAGGTGCCCCCAGAAGGAAGGCAATACATAAATTTATGTAATAAAACAATGCCATATAATCAAAATACAGTAGTGCAAGCAAATACATCAAGAATGAATACCCCAATCAGGTTGCATGAGGAGATGTTAGCCAATAGGCCTGTCCCAAGAAAGGAAGGAGGGAGGGAAACCTGGACTGCAGCTGTATTAGCACTCGAACATCTACATTTAAGGTAGGTTAGGTACAAAACTGTACTATGTTCATCGTGCATACAGCTGCAGTCATAACAGATGGGTAGAATCCCAAAGCTAAGAAAGGGGTGGTAGGCACTAGGTGGAACTAGGAGGAGCCAGAATGCCCTGCAAGACTGCAGTGGCAAAGCCCGCTCTAGATATGGAGTATAGTGGAAGGTGGTAGTGTTTGGAGAAGGAATGCACAGAACTCCAAGTGGCTGCTTCTAAAATATCTTTGGTAGGAACTCCTCTGAGAAACGCTGCAGAGGTAGAGGTAGCCGTGGCCCTTGTGGAGTGAGACCTGATGCCTGTAGGTACAGTTTTGCCATGAAAAGAATAGCAAAAGCATATGCAGTGGGCTATCCATTTTGAGATTGTCTTTTTGGAAATTGGCTTTCCTTGAGCTCCTATAGCATAGGACACAAAGAGCTGTTCTGATTTTCTGAAAGGCTTTGTTCTGTCCAAATAATAACGCAGTTGTCTGTGGATGTCCAAGGAATGTAGTAATCTCTCCCCTTTGTTTTGAGGATTAGGATAAAAGGTAGGTAAGTGTATGGCCTGATTCAAAGCTACCCTGGATACCACTTTTGGCATAAAGGATGGGTTGGTTCGTAAGGAAACTCTGTCCTGATGGAAGATGATAAAAGGCTGCACAGCCATGAGAGCTTGTAGTTCTGATACCCTATGAGCTGAGGTAATAGCCAGAAGGAAAGCTGTTTTCCAGGACAAATATTGCAAATCTGATGAGGCAGCTGGCTGAAAAGGAGGCAAGGTCAGTTTTTCTAGAATGAAAATGAGATCCCAAGCAGGTATTGGTCATTTCCTTGGGGGTTTTAGATTCTTAGCCCCTCTGAGGAACTGTCTTAAGAGGGGGTGAGAGAATAAGGGTGGATCAGTGTTGTATTCTGCAGAAATGGCTGAGGCATGGATTTTGATGGAGGAGAATGAAAGTCCAGTGCTTAGCAGCTCAGCTAGATACTGTAATATTTGAGGTAAATTCAGTTTTCCAGGATCCTGGCCCTTTTTCTCATTCCAGACACAAAACCGTTTCCATTTTGCGAAGAAAGCTTTTCTAGTAGACGGCCTTCTGGCCTCCAAAATGACATCCTGCACCTCCTTGGAGAGTAGGGTCTGTTGTGATGCTAAGGAATCTTCCATGTGGCTAGATTGAGTCTTTTTAGCTGACTGTGAAGAGTTTTGAAGCTGTGCTGACTCAGAAGAAGAGGCATTAGAGGCAGGGTCCAAGGTGGGGAATGCATCAGGCTCCTCAGGAGTGGGTACCAGTGTTGCCTTGGCCAGTCTGGAGCAATGAGAATCATCTTTGGTCTGTCTGCTCTGGTTTTTAATAGAACTTTGGGCAGCAGAGGAAGAGGTGGGAAGGCATAAACTGTCATTGATGTCCAACTGAAAGAGAGAGCGTCCACTCTCCAGGCCTTTGGATGAAAAATGCTTGAGCAGAATTTTGTCAATTGGTGATTTTTGTGGGAGGCAAAGAGATCTATGTCTGGCCTTCCCCATGCTTGAATTATCTCTGTAAAAACTTGAGGATGCAACTTCCATTCATGTGGATCTGTCATATTTCTGCTTAGGTTGTCTGCCAGCGTGTTTTCCTTGCCTGGCAAGTACTGTGCTTGTAGTTCGATTTGTAAGTCCAGGGCCATGTTCCAAAGTGACATGGCCAGTCTGCATAGGGGGTATGAATGGGTTCCTCCCTGTTTGTTTATGTACCACATTACTGTGGTGCTGTCCGGTCTTATCAATAGTTGACCTGGTTGCAGAAGGTCTTTGAAAGCTATAACATCATTTATTACTGCTAGCATTTCCTTTTGATTGATGTGAAGGTGCTTTTCTTTTTGGGACCATTTGCCCTGAATGCACCGATCTGTCATGTGCGCCCCCCAGGCGTAGTCCGAGGCGTCTGTTGTGATGACTTGATTTGCTTGAGGCTTGCTGAATGGGAGACCTGTGTTTGTTTGGCATGCTTGAGCCCACCACAGAAATTCCTTTTGAAGACATGGAATTAGTGGTATTATTGTTTCCAAACTGTGGCTGTGTTGAGACCATAGGTTTTTCAGGTACCATTGAAGTTTCCTCATATGCAGCTTTGCACATGGGATTAGTAAGATGCAAGATGCCATGAATCCCAGAGCCTGCAGGATTTTCCTTGCAGTCAGCCTGGTGCAATTTGCTAGTGTTCTGAAGTATTGAGTTAGTTGCCCCTGCTTCTCTGGCGTGACGTAGGCCATCTGGGTGTTTGTGTCCAAGTTGGCACCCAGGAAAATTATTTTCTGAGAGGGTATTAGCCTTGATTTCTTTTTGTTGACTGTGTATCCCAGAGAATTCAACAACATTATTACATAAGCCAGATGTTTCAGAAAAATGTGCTTGCTGTCCGCTTGGATCAGGCAGTCATCCAAATAGGGGTATATTTGTATCCCTTGAAGTCTGCAGTAGGCAATTACTGATGCCAGGCATTTCGTGAATACTCTGGGCGCAGTAGATAAGCCAAAGGGCAATGCAGAGAATTGATAATGGGTTGAACCTGCAAGAAATCTGAGGCATCTTCTGCAATTTTGTCTGATTGGGACATGCAGGTATGCCTCCTTGAGGTCCAATGTTACCAGCCAAGACTCCTTGCCCAGCATGGGAAGAAGCTGCTGTAGAGTGAGCATCTTGAATTTTGGTATGAGTAGAAATGTGTTTAGGATGCATAGGTCCAAAATAGGTCTCCAATCTTTTCCCTTCCTTGGTACCAGGAATAGTCTGGAATAAAAACCTTGACCTTGTTCGTGCGTAGGTACCTCTTGAATAGCTTTCATGTCTATGAGATCTGAAATTTGTCTTTGTGCCTCTGCCCTTTGATTGTGTGGCAGGTTTGGCATGCCTCTCATTTTTGGAAGGGTGTGAAAATGGAATCTGTAGCCTCTGTTTATAATGTCCAGGATCCATTTGTCTTTTGTGACAATATGCCAATTTTTTGAAAATAATGCCAGTTTTCCGCCTAAGGGTGCTGCCATTTGAGTCTTGCTTGGCATGCAAACGGGAAAGTCATTGGGCTTGCTTTCTGAATGGTTGTGAGTTATCCTCACCACCTCTGTGTAGGAGCTTGCCACTGTCTGCCTCTAAACGATCCTTGGGATTGCCCTCTGCCCCTCGGGCGCCTGTATCTACCTCTTTGGGGTCTGTATGTGGCTGGAAAGGACCAATTTTTGGAAGGCCAATTTCTACTGAAACGTGGGGGTTGTACCTGTAGAAAATCTTTCACAGTTTGCATTGATTTAGCCTTTTCCTCCATTTTCCTTAATACCTCCTCAGCATTAGCACCAAATAATACATCCTTTTGTAGAGGGGCATCTAGTCATTTAGCTTTGACATGATCTGGTAAGGTTTGTTCCTTGAGCCAGGCATGTCTACGTATGACTGATCCTGTAACAGCAGCTCTACATGAGGCCTCTAGAGCATCAAAACCACATTGTAAGGTATGCTTACCCACTTGTTCTGTACTATGCATCAAATCCTGCAACTCCTTCAAGTCTGGTTGTTCAGGTTGTGACATTTTACTTCTCAATTGTGATAACAAAAACTGTTGGTACTTTAGCATATGGAATTGACAGTTTAATGCCCTCATGGTTAAGGTGGCCGAGGTATATACCTTTTTTCCCCACCTTTCTTAAGATCTGGAATCTCTCTCGGAAGGTAATGGATTTTTAGCAGTGGAGGCCTTAATTCCCTTGGGGCCCTGTGAGATGGTTTCTGGGTCAGCAGCATGGCTTTTGTATAGAAATTAGTGTGAGTCAGGAACCCTGTAGTACCTGTCAAGCTTGACTGGGGCTGGAGGTAGAGAATCCAGGTTAAGGCAGGCCTCAGAGTACACATCATCTAGTATGTCCAAGACAGGAGGTATAGCCAGAGGCCTGTGCTGAGGTAGCAAGAGAAATTCCCTAAGCCTTTTCTTGGAATCTGAATAATCTTGGCCTTCCCAGTGGAAGTGTTCCCTTAAGGTATGCAAAGTTTCCCCAAATGAGTAATCCTCTGGGGGGGGGGGGGATACAGAGGGAATGGACTCCTCTGCATCAGAGTCTTCAAAAGGGGAGTAAGAATGTTCCTGTTCATCAGAGTGCTCTGACATAATGGAGCCCTGATCAGAGGAGTGGGATTCTTCCTCCACTCTGGGCCTTTTGTCCGGGGGGGGGGTTGAGAAACCCTGATAAGAGTAATTAAATCCTCAGCCATTTTAAGCATCTGTTTTTTTATGCATGGAGACTGGAGATGGGCCCTGTGTAGCTTGTCTCTTAGAATGCATGGCTGCTTTAGACTTAGTGAAAGCCTTGATGGAAAAAGAAGAGGAAGGTCTGAAGACACCTTGAGAGGAGGTAGACCTGTCCACATTTTGAGATTCACCGCCAAGAGTGGCTTCGGTATCTGTAGTCGGGGTGTGGGCCGAGGAGACTGCGACCTCGGGCACAGGAGACACCGCCAATGAAGTGTCGTCGGTAGTCAGGGGCAGCGTAGGCGCCTTGCTAAGAACCGGACCACGTGTAGTCGGCTTTGGCGTGGTGTCGGTAGAGGCCGCGGACCTCGTGTGTCGGTCCTTATCATTGCACTTTTTAGACAAAACTTGAGTCGGAGTATCCAACAACATAATATAGTTAAATGTTTTGCCAAAATAATGCTGGGCGAACTCCGCCCGACGCTCAATGGTGCATTTGTTGAATGTAGCACAAAAGCGACAGACTGAGACGTCGTGGTCTGGGCCTAAACAAGGAATACAGAGGGAATGGAAATCCTTATGCGGTATTTGCTTCCCACATGAAATACAATTATTAACTTTGTCTGACATCGGTCTGAGGCAAGAAAAGTTTCCCCAATGGGGTACTTGGCTTTCAAGAAGACTTCGGTTGCAAAATTTTCTTAAGTTCAGGAGCTGGCCGACCGGCACTTGCGAACTGCTTCTGCTTCGGGCACCGCGCGGCAAGAAAGACTGAAGAAAATGGCGTTGGCTGGTTCTTTTATACCCCTGTCGCACTGACGTCAGGGAAGAAGCGACGACAACCGACGCTGGACCTAGACTTTGGAATTCGGCCGACCGAGGACCCGCCTGACGGCAGGAGAACCCATCTGTTATGACTGCAGCTGTATGCACGATGAACATCAGGTGTAGTTTACTTAATGCACTACCCATCTTACCTGTCAAGCCTCTGGGTTTTGTGGAACACACTGCATTTACAAAGCAGAGAGTCACTTTTCTGCTGTTTGGCACTGAACAATGTTGGTTCCACTTTGCATTTTTTGATTGGCTCATATACCGTAATTACTGTCAATCAGCATTGTGATATATGAGCAAATCTGATAACTTCTTATGCAAAGCGAGCCAATGAGGACACACACAGAAGTCATCCAATGGCGTGCTGCTACCATTTTTTTTGCACCACTGCTCAATACCTTCAAAAAGGGTATTATGGGAAACCATTTGCTGGATCACCTTGGCGGCTTTGTTGTTGCATTTGGATTTTTGTTTTTAATATCCATGATCCTGCCTGCCTTCTCTAAAGCACAGGGGTTGTGGAGTTGTGGAGCTGAAGTGATCAGTGATAATGACTGGCACCTTTATAACAAAATAACTACAAACTAGTGAATAAGAAAGGTGAGCTATTTAATGCTGACATTTGCAGAAAATGCCTGAAATAATTGAACATGTGATTTTCTGATGCTATTTGTACCACTCTGATTTTGTTACACATTGACGGTCCGTCATACAGTGTTAAAAAAAAAAATTAACACATCCATGATAAATAATCCTAAATTGTATCAGTTCATCAAAATCATAGCTCTCAACTAATCAGAGACAAATCTCACCAGAGTCGGGGACAAATCCCGAAATAAGCAAAGAGACTTAAAATATTAGAACTACTAACATGAGACATTAACTAAGAATATGTGAATTGTTATAAATTTTCTGAGGTAAAAAGTCGGACCCTAATTATTGTCACTATTTATTAAGTGTAGCTCAGCACCTTTTCTCTAAAATTTAACCAGTTTTAAGAGGGATTAAAGAGTGACAGAGCTAAGATTTGAGGTAAAAATCAGGGGACAGTTGAGAGGTATGATCCAAATGACTTTTTATAATTATAAAGTAATGCATTTTAACCATCCTGCTAGTTTCCTAATTGAAGTTGTTGGTAAACTGTTAGTAAGTGTTCCACATTCAGGAGATGGAAGGTTGAGCACTAGAGCCACTTTCTTTACTTAATTAGACAGCGGTACATTTTATGGCTCCTACTGCAAAGATAGGAGTATGGCTCATTTGTTAACGATGTAGTAATTTAGTATTTACATATTTGTTTATTTTACTTATTTATTGACATTTGACTGCAGGGAAAGTCTGACTTGGTAAGTTGTCTCCAGACCAGTCATTTGTGTAATTGAACAACTTACAGGTTTAGTTGATAAAGGAGAGGATGGAAGGGTTGGAAAAACTGGTACATGCTTTTTTTTTTTTTTTTAAATTGTTGTTCAATGTCATTTAATAATTTTCTGCCAAGTAGACGTATTTCCGTGTTAGAGATTGCAATGTATGAATTGTTTCTGCAGATATAATTTATTTTATTTACTGACATTTGATTAACGAAAAAGTCAGACAGACTGGGTAATCCAACTGTGTGTGAACTGGCTGCTTATTGTGGAACAGAAGTGATTTTTATGCTAATTACTACTTGGCAAACTTAAGATGATGCAAGACTGTTGTGGACTATGGTTTTTGTCGCTTTTCTTATGTTCATTAAGATGATGTTGAGGCTTGGATGTTCTTTTAAGTAGTTTATTGTATACCAACACATTATAGGTTCACAGGTTCATACTAGGCTATCTGCCCTAGGGCATTTATAAGCCTAGCCAGAATGTGTTTGGCTTTCGCCACCCATTTTAAATTTATTTTGCTATGCCCTTTTTCGAGGTTAGTATACTGTGCCTCTGTCTAACAGTGACACGGAAGTGATACCCGGGGTAAACCTACGATCTCCCATCCACTCATCAAGATTCCTCTTGAAGAGAGGAAATGAGGGACTCTGCCTAACCTGGACTGGGATTTTATTCCAGAGTGAAGGGAGCCTCTGGGTTATGAATCTGTCCCTCCAGCATGTCCTATTTATTTCAGTGCTGAGGTTCGAGTCTCTTGAGCACGTAGCTCGATGGGATTTGGATTTTCTGAGGTGCAGCATGTCCATTAATTCCGGGTTGGACATGGCTTTATACGTCAGGCACAGATCGCCTCTGAACAGGCGGTATGCCACTGAGTAGAGCTGGAGTTTCTTTAACTAGGCAGCATATGGCATCTGTTTGAGCCCTTTGATCCTCTTGGTGAGGATGGATAGCAGCAACATTAAACAAATGAACTATCTGACTGACTGACTACATACATACATGCTCTCACTTTGGCTGCTCACTCAAAATGGTACTCTTACTTGCATGTACTCAGTACTTATATGCTGACTGGAAAGCTTCTTAAAGGTACATACATACCCTGATCTCCATTCCTCCCTCTTTACTATGCTGTCTCATATAAAACAATAACATTTCAAAATGCATGCAATTATGCAAACACTAAAAATAAACAACAATCATGTCCAGGTTGCCGTGCATCTGGAACAAGGTTTTGAGATGCAACCTGATCTCGTGACATAGTAGTTAGGACTATGTTTTGCAACAGGGACAGTCACTGGGGAATGTTCTGCTTTTGGACTTCAGGGGTTTTGTCAGTAACAGGGATTGCTGACGGAATGTCCTCTGGAACAGGAACATCTATTTTGAAAACTAGAGTATCTGTCTCAGCCAGGATGTTATAACACTGGTTTGGACACTGGTAACAAATGCTTCTGATTTAGTCTGAATTCCGTTCCTTGATTCCTTGTGACTCAATAATATACGACCTTGGATCTTGACAAACTTTTCACAAATCCGATACGATCAAAACTTTATGACGTCTGCATCCTGCCTCACTATGTCCCCTTTTTGTAAAGAATGGAGCAGTTTGCTGGTTTTTATCATAGTAAGACTTCTGGGACAAACGCTTCAACAGTTGGACTTTTACTGCTTTGTTGTTCTTAACAGATGAAACCAGTAGATTACTGCTAATTGGTAATGTGGTTCTGGTTTGCTTTGACATAAGTCTCTGGGCAGGTGAACCAAGATGATTACCGTGAGGAATGTTTCTGAGATTTAACAACTTTAGAAAAACATTGGTATCATCACATCTGGATTTCTCTAACAGCTGTTTTGCACTTTGAACTGCATGCTCAGCCAAGTCGTTTGACTGAGGGTATACAGGACTGCTCGTAATATGAATAAAGTCCCACGCTTCGGCAAAATTGAACTGCTGACTTGTAAACTGTGAACCATTGTCAGAAATAACTCTGTGTGGATTACCATGGACAGAAAAATGACGTTTCAACTTAGTCCAACGACAGTACTGGACATGAGATTAGGAAGTAGGTTATCTCACACCAATTTGAATAAGAGTCTACTAACACCAAGTAATGTTGACCATTCAGCACAATAAAGGTGTATCCTCAAATAAAGTCCAAAAAAAGACACCCTCTGTTCGTAAATAAAAATATATAAGTATATTTAATAGGTGCCGACCACAAACAAACCACACAGAACACAGATTAGAACATGGATTTAGCACATTTTCATCTCTAACCACGAGACTTCATCAGAATCTATTAGAAACCATAAATTACAGCTTTAAATACTCCAACAATAGTAATTGGCTACCATATATATGTACAATTCCTTGGTATCTTAGCAACTTTATGGTTGTATAAAAGGTTTTCAATACACTGAATACTGTTAGGTCAATTAGTTGGCATGACAATTCATTGGTATTTTTATTTACGAACAGAGGGTGTCGTTTTTTGGACTTTATTGGAGGATACACCTTTATTGTGCTGATCAGCGGACTTTTTTCTTTATTTTGGTTTTGGTGGGTGTTTTTAGTCGGAGAGCTTTTGGAATGTTGACCATTCCACTCAAAGACATCTGTGGCTACTGTCGACAAAGTAGCTCAGAAATCTGGCTTAAATGAAGTGGTTCTGTTGATGCGGCTCTGTACTACTGCATACTGAACAAGATGAAAGTACTTTCTCAATATCACGATTCTTGACATTGAAGGCCAAAACACTAGTCTTCTCGCCCTTCTTGTGGCAGAATCGGTTCCTGGGTGGCCATGATGCAGGATCTTAATGTACTCTTGTTGCAAGATTTTGGAACAATTACTTTCTGACCTTTCATGATGATACCATTGTCTGACAAAATCTCATCTCTGTATGGAAAATACTGCTGCACTTCTACCGGTAAACAAGATTGCTTTGAAGGCCATCCTTGACTGATAAAGAGGTTTAGCTTCTGGAGAACTGGATCTGAAGATGTGTGAGTTCTGAGCTCATCAAGACACGTGGAAGAAAAATGACGCACTTCCATGACCTCAAAATCAAGTTGCTCATTCTTATGCTGTTCTGTGGTTTTCCTGGGCAATCTGGACAAGGTATCAGCAAGATAAAGTGGTTTTCCTTTTGTGTAAACAAGGGTGAAATTGTACTGCAATCTGGCTGGAGCTGTATGCATAGGCTTTCTCAAAACAGTAATTAAAGGTTGGTGGTCAGTTTTGATCTGAATAGTTCGGCTCTATATTACAACATTGAATTATTTAACAGTTCGAATCACTAAAGGTCGACCTTTAGTATCGAACTGTTAAAAGATTGAATGTTCAGGAAAAAAATAAACTGTGCAGGCAGGGGGGCAAGCCACCTGCACCCCCCCCCACTACTTAAATATTCCAACTCCGAGACCGCAATACATTTAAGTAAACAGAAATCTCCCCTTACGGAGATTTCCGTTTACTTGCTCGATGTTCTGCAGTTTCGCTATTCTCGTGTTGACAATGTCAGATTCGACATAGTCTGCTTTCGAGAATGTAATATAGACCCGAATAGGACAACCATAAGTATAATCATGGAACTTCGAACATGCAAACACAATCGGCAAAAGCTCTTTCTCAATCTGGGCATACTGCATCTTGGTTTGGGTAAGAGTTCTCAAAGCATAGGCTACTGGTCTACCCTCTTGAAGAATAACTGCACCTAGGCCAAACTCAGAAGTATCACAGGAAAGAGAAACTGGTTTGTGAACATCATTGTAGCTAAGAGTTGGTGGACTAGCAATTTTCTGTTTCAGGACATCAAATATTCTTTGGTGCTGTTCTGACCACAACCAAACATCATCTTTGCATGTCAGCTCTCTTAACGGTGCTGAAAGATGGCTTAAATCTGGAATGAACTTGCCTAGACAGTTTACCATGCCAAGAAAACGTAAGGCTTGAACATTGTCTGGGGCTGGCATCTCAAGAGCAGCTGCTTGCTTGGAAGGATCTGATCGTAAGCCCGAATTGGTAAACAAGTGACCAGCATAAGTAACTTCTCATAGGCTGAATTTGCACTTATGAGGATTCAACTTAAGATTCAATTCACCTGCTCTTTCTTGAGGGTTTCCATCATGATAGAGTTCACCATTGCCTCCTACTAGAGAACTATCTACTATAACAGCACACAAATAGCCCGAGAAAAATTTGCTCCATTGTACGCTGGAATACTTCACTGGCAGAATATATCCCAAATGGCATTCTCAGTAATCTATATCTTCCAAATGGTGTACTGAATGTGATTAACAATGAAGATTTTCAGTCCAGCAAAATTTGCCAAAATGAACTCTTTCCATCCACGACAAAAAAGACAGTGACATTTAGCATGAGGGCAGCAACGTCTTTAACTGTGCGCATAGGATGACAAGGCCTTTTTAATGCTTTGTTCAAATCTCTTAGATCAATACATATTCTGATATCATCTGAGCTTTTCTTATGAGCTACCACCATGGAGGATACCCAGTCAGTAGGTTCTTCCACTGGACAAAATTACTCCTAGCTGCACCATTCTGTCTAACTTGCCTTTGACTCTGTTCTGCATAGCTACTAGAACTTTCTGTGCTGGTCTGATGACTGGGCTGACCTCTGGGTCTAACTTCATAGAGTACACAACTATTAAGTTTGCCTAGTTCATCTACAAAAACATCAGCACACTCAGAAAAAAATAAATAGCGTGGGTGAAATCTGAGCTGTTGTCATGCAGGCTTGCACGCTGGACCTCTAAGTGAAAGTAATCCCATTTTCAGACCGTCTCTGAGGCCTAATAATGACTGTACATGTCCCGTGACTACGTAAAATTGTAAATCATAGCTGTTTGCAGCAGAGTAGCATGACAGCACTACCGAGCCCTCAGTCTGAATCTCTTCACCACAAGCAACAAGCTTTGCACACTTTGTCAAATCAAGATGTTCTGCAGCTTTTACTCTGGCAAATATTTCTGCTGACATAACATTACACTTTGAACTAGTATCTACTTTGAGCTCTACAGGACTACCATTAATCCAAACAGTACAAAAGATTTTGTTCTTTGCCCACAAATCTATTGCATTGACTTTTTCACAAAGCACAGACACACCATCAACATAAAAAGTAGGGTTGTAGCTTTCTAACTGATCAACTTGCCTCTTCGAATGTCCCCTTTTGATAAAAGAATGTGCCTTATTTAATTTACAAAATCTTTTGAAATTTTTCCACTTATTGCAAGAATGACGCTGCTGACCAAAACCAAAGCATTTTTCTCTTTTGGGTTTGTAATTTCCACCACAATTACGACAGATGACTAATAAGCTGGGCGGGGGCACATGCTTTGACTTTGCTGACTCACCCTTATGCTCCACTGAGCATGTCCTGGAATTTGGTGGAAGGACTCAGGGGTTCCCAGAGACTGCTACAGGACCTGCAGTAGCTGCCATGTGCTTGGGCCTGTTTCTTTTAACCATGTGCAGTATACTATCAACATTAGCTTTTGAAGGCACTGAAAACATGCATTTCTCATTTGTAAGCATATCTGTATGCCTTTCTGTAATCTCTTATATCTGACAAATTTTAATGTCGTTATTTAACATCAAATCACTGTCTCAAAGTAAAATCTCTCTCACTGTGTCATTATTAATACCACACACAAGCCTGTCCTTTATCAACTCATCCCTTAAAAATCACCAAATCTGCATGTTTTAGCCTTATTCCTCAAGTCAGTCATATATGCTGCAAAAGTTTCACCAGGCTTTTGATCCCTTGTAAAATAAGTGTCTTTCCATTGTAATATTTGTTTGGGGGTTACACATTTTTCTAAATTTACATTTTAAGCACTTTGGGTCTTCCCGAGTTTCGGCTGGTACCACAATATGGCAATCTTTCCCCTCCCTTGCATAAACAGCATGTACATACATAAATGATTGGCTTTTCAGTGGCCTCTGAAAGAACTAAATTAAGCAGAATTAATGCTTTTGTACAGGTTTCTTTGAGCAGGAATATGATATTTTCATAGAAGATGCTTTTCCTAACAAACCTACACCAATTTTCTGCATTATCATCAAACACAAGCAGTGCTGGCCTGCAAAATCCTTCTGCCATGCCCACAAATTGTAGTAAAAGACAATGCAACCTTGGCCATTGTAATAATGTACGAACATTCACACACACCAGGTAATTGTAATAATATTCAAATGCACAAGAAACTGTTTGAAAGACTGTATTCTGCAAAATATGCTTTGAAATAACTGTACTTTGCGAAATAACTGCACACACTTGCAAACACTTTGAACACTTCGGATATTTCGAACAGCTTTAGTTAATGTGAAAAAGTAGTACATAGCAAAAAATATGGTCGGTTTCTCTTTTTTATACATTGTGTGATTTGGATATCATTTCAAACATTTTCATAATTATTTTGAATATTTTTATCAATATGTCACAGTTTCAGACATTACTTTTAATAAGAAATTCGATTTGAGCATTCTGAGTACTTTGTTTTATATCTGTAGCGAAATAAATCATTTAGGAGAGTTTTAGTACCTTGAATTTGTTTCTGACCCCTTTTGTGAGTCATTTGAGCAGTAGGGATGATCCACTCCTATATATTCCTCCAACTTTAACCAGTTGCCTCATGGCTGTGACTCTGGATCACATTCTGACACCAAGTTGCTTTTCTCATGTGCATTAAGACGATGTTGAGGCTTGGATGTTCATGTTAGTTGTTTATTGTATACAAACACATCAGTATGGATAGCAGCAACATTAAACTTAAATGAACTACCTGACTACATAAGCACATGCTCTCACTCTGGTTGCTCTCTCAAAATGGCACTCTTATTTGCACATGCTCAGCACTTGTATGCTGATGGGAAAGTTTCTTAAAGGTACATATGCACTCTGACCTACAGTTTTAATTTTGAGTTGGATGCAGTTTTCCTTAATATGAATAATCAGTAATGCCATTCTAGAGTCATACTTACTGTGTAGCAAATGTAGGTTGATAAACATGTTCTAGTAACTTTTGTAATGAGTTACAGTGCTGTCAGTAATTGTACTGCAGTCTCAGTGATGTCCAATTCGAGAAGTTTGTGCTTTTAAGCAAATGTAAATTGATACAAATCTGTGAAGTGCTGAACTCTGGCAGAAAGACCATTTCAGCCATGCCACACAGAAATGGTACATTTTCATGCAGTGTGAAAATAGGGTGTTCCACATTTTGACTGTCACACATTGCTAGGGTCTACATTTCACAGTGGCCCCTTAAGAGGTTGAGACCTATGCTACCCATTCAAAACATGCTGTAAATACCAGTAATTCATTTTTTGATTGGTTGTACTTAAATGTTACAAGGTTTTTGTTTTTGTCAAGCTTCATTAAAGCTTCTTCTTCCATTTTTGCTGTTTACTGTTATAGTCGTATTCGTTTACTTTTAATACTGAGAGTATTTCATTGAATGTTGAATTCTTAATAGATATGAGCAAAGGCATTGCAAAGGTGGACAGTGACTTAGAACAGGATTGTATGGCCATGCAACCCAAGAAGGTAAACATCGAGGAAGCTAAAAAGAGAATGTCACGCGATTTAGTCACGAATGGCAAAATGGTGAGAAACAGTCCAGGACAATGTGTTCACGGCTCACTTCACAGTTTGTAAAACAAGCATATTGGTGACATACAGTGGAAAAAGCAACTTGTCTGTTCACAGACTCGCATAAAAGCACAATGTTCCATGAAATCAGCTGCTATGGAGTTTTTTTTTTCTCAAGAGTGCAGCATCGTTAACTGGAGTTTATAAGCAGGCAACAGCATCAGAGTTGACGAGGATCTATCACACCACGTACCATCACATTCTTACAATGCTGCAGACTGTGGTGCTAAGCTCAATTACCAGCTGTATCTGGACTCGGACATTTGCAAGAAGATGACCTGTGGCTGCACTAAGGCAGAAATGTTGGTGACAGGTGTCCTCATGCCAAAGTCAGTCAAGTCAACTAGTAATGACTTGACTAACACCACATTGAGATTTTCTGTATCGACAAATGTATCAAATTTGAAGCATCACAAGATGCTTCCCATACGTGCCCAGTATTCTACTGTGGAAACTGGCTTTAACAAAAAAACTTCTTAACTTTGTTGAGCTCAATAACGAACATTCTAGCTCTGCAGTGAACACGATACATTTCAGGTCCTGGCTGACAACAGTCTTGACATCATGCACATATCGTCGCATTCAGCCGATAATACCAGCGTCAATTAAGGGCAGAAGCAGTCAGTCTTCACAGAGATGCTGAAAAGAAACGACAAGATCATAAATACTGCAACGCACACATGATTCACAATGCACTGTCACTTCAGCCCATCAGCGAACCATAGAATGGACCTGCAAAAGTTTTTTTTTAATTCGTGGACTTGGGAGTACCATGAACTGTTGAGACATGTGCCAACCAGATGGCTGTCTCTGGGTCCCGCTGTCAACAGATTATTGGAATCTTGGCCGGCATTCATTTTGTATTTTGTTTCTCCAGGCAGTGAATGCCCTAAGAGAGTTTCTGCAAATCTGGGCACAGAAGCACATGATTGTGAATCACTGAAGACTAACATGAAGAAAGCTTACTTATGCTTTGTGCAAAATATCTGCAGCGTTTTTGAATTATCTGTTCAGAAAGTGGAGTGGGAAGATTTTGTCTGTTCAGCTGTTAATGCAGGAATGGAGAAGAAAAACTGAATCACACACAGTGGATACTTTTTTTGGGATCCAAACCACATGCTGTTCTTGAAAATGAAGGTACGCTGCCACTCCAGGCATCTATTGCAGAATATTTTCATGTTGCTCTTGAAAAGGGTTTGATGTATCTGAACAAGTGGTTTATTTTCTCAGAGTCAGAAGACTGTACTGCTTTCCCACTAAAGTCAGTTGTCACTCAGCAAACCACTAGAATTGAAACTTGTAAAAACTGCATGCGCTGTCATGGGCTTACTGCATGAAGCGACTTGGACGTATTGTACGATGAATTCTGCATGCCTAAAGAAAGCTTGACATGCATTGCTGTTGATTCGACTCTGCCATCATCATATGACAAATGGCAGAAGTTTTTTAGTGCAGCCCATACTGCTGAAGAATTTCCAGTTAACTTGTTTAACGTTGTGTCGGCTGCGTTGTCATTGCTCAGGAGCAATGCCTTTCCAGAAAGAGTTTTCTCGACAAATGCCAAGTCGAGTGAGGGGAATGAAAGAGACACACTGATTTGGTGAAAGCAAAACTGCAGGTTTTCCTAAATTACAGCATGACCTGCAGTGAGTTTACAAATCTGGTTTGTGTGATGACAAGCTGCTGCTATTAGCAGGTAGCAGTGAGAAATATTATTGGAGAATGTGCCCGATGACCGAGTGAAACCATACCAAAGAAATAGACGAGTGAAACCATACCAAAGAAATAGACGGACTTGCCCAATGCTATTAGGCCTAGTATTTTTTCAACTGTAGTTCTGTTTGTGGTTCCCTGCATGTACAGTTGTCGTTAGCGGTTTTCTTACTTACCTCCATTACTATTTTTTTCACTCTTCACTGCAGCAAACCAGTTCCACTAGTCACTTGGTTCAATATGGGGAATTGTTTTTGACATTTGCTGCCTATACTGTTGTTTGAATTAGAGAAAAGTACAGTTGTGTACACTTACCAAAAATGTAGATGTTGGAGTGTATTCACTGTTGCAGTCATCACACTTGGGTTATCCTGCCAGGGGTAGCCCTCAGTCAGCCCGAATACCAGAGGCTTAAGTATTTCTGCGTCAGTTGCTGTCACTCCAGGACTGATGTTGGGTCATCAGTGGAATAAAATCCGGCAGCTGACGCCATTACATCAGTTTTTCTTGCCCCAAATGTAAGGAGCCCCCAAATAGGGAGCGAGTTATGGTGGAAGAACACCACCAGTAGAAAGTAAATACCAAAAATCCCTGTAAGGAGTGAGTAAGACAGAGAGAAAGAGGGACAAGGGGGATGGAGGGTGGGAAACCAGGACTGCAACAGTGAATACACTTGAACAACTACATTTATGGTAAGTGTATACAACTGTACTGTGTTCTTCCTGTTTCACTGTTGCAGTCATCACACTTGGGTTGATTCTCAAAGCTGAAGAAAATGGTGTAGGCAGTCAAGAAGACTTGGGGCTGGCTAGGATGCCCTGCAAGACTGCGATTGCAAAACCTGCCCTGGATTTGGAAAAGATAAGCAGGTGGTAATGCTTGGTGAAGGTATGAACAGAACTCTGTTGCAGTCTCCAGGTTGTCCCTGGTAGGGACCCCTCTGAGAAAAGCTGCAGAGTCCACCCTGGTGGAATGCGTCTTGACCCCCTTAAGGGGTGGTTTCCCATGGTATTTGTAGCAGAAATGGATACAGTGTGCTATCCATTTGGAGATTATTTATTTGGATATGGCCTTGCCCTCTGCCCCTGCTGCAAAGCTGACTAGCAATTGGTCAGTTTTCCTAAAAGCTTTAGACCTATCTAGGTAGAATCTGAGCTGTCTGTGCACATCTGGAGAATGCAGAATCATTTCACCCTTGTTTTATGGGTTAGGGAAAAAGGTGGGCAAATGAATTGATTGGTTGAGAGCCATACTGGACACCACTTTAAACATGAAAGTTGGGTTAGTTCTGAGGGAGACCCTGTCAGCATGAAAAATGAAGGGCTCTACAGCCATGAGAGCTTGTAGCTCTGGAACTCTTCTGGCCGAAGTGATGGCCAGAAGCAAGGCTGTTTTCCAAGAGAGGAATTTTAACTCTGCTGAAGCTGCAGGCTCAAAGGGGGGTAGTGTGAGCTTTTCCAACACAAAGTTAAGGTCCCATGCTGGGGTAGGAGCTCTTCTAGGTGGCCTTAAATTGCTGGCCCCTCTTAGGAACTGTTTGATGAGAGGGTGAGAAAAGAGAGGTGGCTCTGTGCTGTAATGAGCAGAGATAGCGGAGGCATTCATTTTAATAGAAGAGAAGGATAAGCCCCCCTGTGCAGTAGGTCTGCTAGGTTAATCCAGGATGAGAGGTAGGGAGGGCTGTGCTCTTTCAGCTCCTTTAGCCTGGATCCAGGTGCAATACCTTTCCATTTGTCAGCACAGGATTTTCAAGTGCTGGGGCACCTGGCCTCATGTATAACATATAGGACTTGCTTGCTTAGGCTGGCAACTGGAGGAGAGGTCAGGGAATAAGCCAGACTGCCAAGGTTCAGGGTCTGCAGCTGTCGATGCATGAATTCTCCATTCTGTTGGGTCAGGAGAGTTGGGATCTGAGGTAGGTGCCATGATGGCAGGGGAGACGGACTGCACAGCAGTGGGTACCAGTGCTGGTGTGGCCAGTCTGGGGCAATCAAGATTGCTCTTGTTTTTTCCTCCCTTATTTTGAGTAGTACCCTTGAAAGAAGAGGTTGAGGGGGAAAGTGCATAGATCGAGAGGTTTACCCATTGTAAGGATAGGGCATTCACTTTCCAGGCCTTGCTGCGAAGCTCCCTGGTGCAAAATTTGCTGAGCTGGTGATTGTTGTGGGAGGCAAGGAGATCCACCTTCGGGGCGCCCCATTTCTGGGTTACAAGACTGAAGGTGCTGTGGTGTAGCTGACACTCATGTGGGTCTAGGAGGTTTCTGCTTAAGTTGCCTGCCAGAGAGTTTTGACAGCCTGGCAGGAACTGTGCTTGCAGGGGAATCTGCATGGCTAGCCTGCAGAAGGGATAGGATTGAGTCTCTCCCTGCTTATTGAAGTACCACATTCACTGTGGTGTTGTCTGTTTTGATCAGTAGAGGCCCAGGGGAGAGTAGGATAGTCTGAAAGCTGTCAGAGCGTGCTGAACAGCTAGCATCTCTTTTTGGTTGATGTGCAGATGCAACTGATTTGGGCTCCAATGGCCCTGAATGCACCTGCCATCAAGGTGTGCACCCCAGGCATAATCTGATGCATCTGCAGTGAGGGTCTGGGCGGCGTGGGGTTGTGAGAAGGGAAGCTCCTTGTTGTGGCTGCATGCTGCTGCCCACCAAAGAAAATCTTTCCTTAGACAGGATATCATAGGTATGATAGTTTCCAGGTCCTGAGAGTGTTGACACCAAAGGCTTTTTAGGTACCATTGAGGTTTCCTCATATGCAGTCTGGCATATGGAATGAGTAGAATGCAGGATGCCATGAACCCTAGAGCTTGCAGGAGTTTCCTTGTGGATAACTGAGTTCTGGTGGCTAGTTGAGAGAAGTAGCCTGTCAGATAGGCTTGTTTTGCTGGAGCTAGGAATGCCATCTGGAATGCTGCGTCCAGGCTTGCTCCCAGGAAAAAAAATTTTTGAGAGGGTACTAGTTTGGATTTCTTTTTGTTTATGGTATACCCCAGGGAGGTCATTAGGTCCTTTACAAAGGTCAGGTGTTGTAAAAGCATTTCCTGATTGTCTGCCTGAATCAAGTAGTCATCTAAGTAGGGGTAAATTTGAATATTTCTTTGTTTGCAAAAGGAAACGGCTGGAACCAGGCATTTTGTGAAAACTCTGGGAGCAGTGGAAAAGCCAAAGGGAAGCGCAGAGAACTGAAAGTGCATAGATCCTGCCCTGAAACGTAGATATTTCCTGCAGGAATATCTGATTGGGATGTGTAGATAGGCCTCTTTTAGGTCTAGGGTGACTAACCATGGATAGCATAGGAAGGAGCTGCTGAAGGGTGAGCATTTTGAATTTTGGTATCACCAGGAAGGTGTTTAGAATTGACAGATGGAGGATTGGGCACCAGGTGCCCTCTTTTCTGGGTACCAGGAAAAGCCTGGAATAGAAACCTTGGCCTATCTGGTCTGCAGGAACAGGCTGTATTGCCCTCATGGAGAGTAAGGAATGGACTTAGTTTTGGGCCTTTGCCCACTGGTTTGGAAAAAGATCTGGGAACCCTTTTGGGGTTGGCAGTGTGTGGAAATAAAATTTGTATAATTTGGTCACTATGTTGAGGACCTATCGGTCGTTGGTGATAGAGGCCCAGTTTTTTGCATGGGAGGAGAACTTCCCTCGTAGGGGTACAACCTGATGGACAGAGGCAAGGGGTGGAGGTGTAAAGTCATTGTGAGTTCTTTCCATAAGGAAGTGGCTTAGCACTCCCCATTTTTGAAGTGGAGGAACTCCATTGCTTAGATCTTTGCATTCCCTGGGACTGTTGTCTGGGAGTCTGCTACCCCTAGGTCTTGTCTGAGCTGGCCTTGATGGGGCTGGAAAGGACCAGTGCTTCGAGAGGCAATGCCTACTGAACCTCGGAGGCTGGACTTGTAAGAAATCTGGATGCATAGATTTAGCGGTTTCTTCGATCTTTTTTAAGACCTCTTCCGCCTTGGTGCCAAACAAATGGTCTTTGTGCAAAGGTGCGTCCAATAGTTTTGATTTGACATGGTCTGGCAAGGTCTGTTCCTTAAGTCACACAACTTCTAAGTACAGAACCTATGACTGCTGCACTCAGGATACTTTCTAGGGCATCAAAGCCACATTGCAAGGTGTGTTTAGTAACTTGGCTTGCAGAATGCATAAGCTACTCTAAGTCTATTTTCTGCACAAGCCGGAAAGGTACATATTTTTTGTTTAAGGAGTTCCATTGTATGTTGCTGGTATTTCAGCATGTGGAACTGACAATTTAGTGCTCTAATGGCAAGAGTTACAGAGGTGTACACTTTTTTACCCCATCTGTCTAAAGCTCAGGAGTCCTTGTCCGAAGGGGTGGGATTCTTAGCTGTGGATGCTTTTATTCCTTTAGGTCCTTGGGAGACGAACTCCGGATCAGCAGTAGGATTGTTGAAAAGAAATTTGTGTGTGTCAGGGACTCTAATATCGGTCAGGCTTCCTGGGAGCAGGTGGAAGGGTGTCAAGAGTTAAACTGGATTCCATAAAGACATCATCCACAACATCCAGCTCCAGATAAGTGACAAGTGGAGTACCTCAGGGTTCAGTCCTGGGACCGCTCTTGTTTGGCATCTATTTCTCTGAAGTACAGGCCAACACTAAGGGACTCTGGATAACAAAGTTTGCAGATGACTGCAAACTGGGAGCCATTACTGAATCCCCAAATGATGTGGCTACTCTACAAAAGGGCCTTACAGAAACAGATGCTTGGTGCCAGAGCCATGGGCTCATGCTCAATGCCAAGAAATGTACAGTTATCTCCTTTGGGAAAAAACATGTATCCGTGAATTACCATATAGGTGGCAGTACACTAAACGCCGAAAGTATGATAACAGACTTAGGGACACAGGTGGACAGTGGTCTCACCATCGATAACCACATCGCCACAACAGTCAGGAAATCCTTCCATGTGGCACACCTCATCACCAAGGGCTTTTCATCCAGAAAAAAGGAGGTCATTGTCCCACTGTACTCATCCCTCATTAGACCCATTATAGAATACAATGCCCCATTTGGTATGTACCTCTCAAGACATCTGCAACAACTGGAAAGGCCACAGAAATACCTCACTAAAAGAATCACAGGCCTAAAGCAGATGCCCTACTGACCTTAAAAACTCCAGCTATACTCTGTCGCATATAGTCTACTCAGAGGCGATCTTTGCTTAACATACAAGGCCATGTCAAACCCAGAGCTGTTGGACATGCTACACTTAAAGAAATCCCAATCCCTCAGAGCCACACGCTCTAGGGATCTAAACCTTGTCATCACAATAAACAAAACATGCTGGAGGGATAGGTTCCTGACCCAGAGACTCCCCAGACTCTGGAATAGATTGCCCATACATGTCAAGCAGAGTGCCTCTTTGATCCTCTTCAAAAGGAACCTTGACGATTGGATGGGAGAAAGGAAATTCACCCCGGGGATCACGTCAGTCACCCTGCTAGACAGGGGTCCAGGGAAGTAAATAGTGTGGGAAGAAATAGCCAGGGAATTGTTAAGGCTAGGCTTGTATAGGCCCTAGGGCTGACAGCCTAGTACCAACCTATGAATCCAGGACAGGAGGAATGGCTAAAGGTCTATGCTGTGGTAAATCCAAGAACTCCCAGAGTCTCTTTTTGGACTGAGGATAGTCCTGACACTCCCACTGGAAATGCTCCCTTAAAGTATGTAGGGTTTCACCAAATAAAAAATCCTCTGGAGGAGAGGCAGAAGGAATGGATTCCTCTGCATATGAATCCTCATAAGCAGACAAGGGCTGCATGTCATCATATTCAGAGACTTCAGAGTCATCGGACTCCTGTTCAGATAAAACTACTAGGGACAAGTCTATCTCTTTTGGAAGCGGTAGGCTGGCTTCCCCTAATAAGCATAAGGTCTTCCGCCATTTTAAGCATTTGAGATTGAGGCATAGAAGCAGGTGCTTGAGCTTGGGTCATCGTTTTTTTAGGTGTAGTTCGTACCCTGGGCCTTAGAAACTTGGTAGTTTTAGAAAGAACTGAATACGCGAAAGAAGCCATCGGTTTGTGTCACGTATCGGTAGTGCGAAGAACTTCTTCAGAAGCCAGTGCCTGCTCAGCGGCTCTCGACCGATCCAAGGTAGAGACATCAGCAGGATCCTTTGTCAAAGAAGAGTCTTGCAGCATACCAGACTCCGAATAGGTCCCGGTAGCAGCCTGCTAATCCACAGAAGTGGGCATCAGTGGCTGAGAAAGTGCCTCACTAAGGACCGGGGGACTGGCGACTAGCTTAACGGAAGCGTCGGCAATTTTGGACCCATGTGGTCTGTCTCTGTCTATATCCTTACTTTTTTTCGGAAGATGTGCAGCAGAATGGCTTACCGAAGCCATTTCGGAATACAGAGATCGAGATCGAAAATATTTAGCTACAATAAAGGCCCGAAGACGTATAGTTCTGGCGTTGAACAAAGCACAAAACCAACCGCGAGGGACGTTGTGAGCTGGGCCTAAACAGGTGACGCAGTAAAAATGGAAATTTCGGTGTGGTATTTGCTTTCCAATTGTTAACTTTTTTTGAGATAGGTTAGTGCAAGAAAAAAGGATCCCCAACGGGGTACTTAGCTTTAGAAGACTTCAATTCGGAAACGAAAACTACGGTAGTGATCGACTGGCACTGATGCGAACTGCTTCGGGCTCCTCGGCAAGAAAGACTGATGCAATGGTGTCTGATTTTATACCATTGACGACCTGACGTCAGTCCTAGAGCGACAGCAACCGACGCAGAAATACTAAGCCTCTGGTATTCGGGCCGACTGAGGGCTACCCCTGGCAGGATAACCCAAGTGTGATGACTACAACACTGAAACACAAAGAACATCTTCCTACAGGTCTGGTGAACTCGTGCACTGATAAGAAGGTGCTTTTTCACTCATTCAGTTTTAACAGACTGAAGTGGAAGAGGCGGTGATTGCACCAAGACTATTTTTACCACTGACTTAAGATCCCTGTTGTTTGAGAGACACTGCTGAAGTAATCCTCCTCCATGGAACTTGTGTAAAACTTAGAGAAATTCTGATTGCTTCAAGTTTCTTAACTTCTCTCTTGACATGTACTTTTTTTAGCACTGTTTCTTTCCCTCACCAAAAGCTTTGTGTATGTACTACCTTTTTTTTTTTTAATTATCCCTCTAAAGATTTTACAAGCAGTTCATGAAATAAACAGTTAATGTCTGACTTGTCAATTTGGCAGCCTTGTTAAAACATTAAGAGTTTTAAGAATGTGATTAGGTCACAAACAGAACAGGTAATGCTAATAGTAATCTTCGAAGACATAAGCCTATAACAGGCACTTTTATTTAACTGTATGGGAGAAGGGCATGACAACCATAAAGGCAAAAATAAGAGTGTTGCCAGTGGAAGAATTTTCTTCAAAACTGGGTTTTAATGTCATGTCATGCAATGCAGCACAATACAAAAGTTAATTTAGGAGCAAAACAAGGGACCGGCAGTTCTAATATGGACAGAAGCCCTGAAAAGGGAAGGTCTCTCCCTTCACTAACATCACTGTTAGAACAAACACTAAAGTTGTACAAACACTTTATAACTTGTACTTTTAATTATCTGTATTACTTTTCATAGGTAGGTACTAGGCTATCATATCAGCCCGAGGGCCTACGTAAGGCTAGCCAACAAGGTTCCATGGCTTACGCCAGCCAAGAAAGTTATTTTCCTGTGCCACTGTTGAGCAGAGACACAGAAGTGATCCCCGGGGTGTATTTCCAATTTCCCATCCACTCATCAAGATTTTTCTTGGACTGCTAATGAAGACCTTTGCTCGATATAGATGGGTAGCCTGTTCCAGTGTATGGGAAGTCTCTGGGACAGGAATCTATTCCTCCAGCATGTCCTGTTTATTGTGGTGACATGGTTTTGGTCCCTAGAGCGTGTAGCTCGGAGGGATTGGGATTTCTTTAGGTGTAGCATATCCAACAGCTCTGGGTTTGACATAGCTTTATATGTTAGGCAGAGATCACCTCAGAGTAGGCGATATACTACAGAGTAAAGGTGGAGTTTTTTGAGACTGTCAGTGTAGGGCATCTGTTTGAGGCCAGTAATCCTCTTTGTGAGGTACTTCTGTGGCCTTTCCAGCTGCTGCAGATGTCTTGCGAGTACATTCCAAAAGGGGCATTATACTCTATAATGGGTCTAATACGTGTCGAGTAGAGGGGAACAATGACCTCTTTTTTCCTGGATGAGAACCCTTTTATGATGGTGTGCCACGTAGAAGGACTTCCTGACTACTGTGGCAATGTGACTATCAAATGACAGACTACTGTCCACCTGGGTCCCAAGGTCTCTATCACACATTCGGTGTTAACTAGACTGCTGTCTAAGTAGTAGTTCATGGGCACAGAATTTTTACCAAATGGGGTGACAATGTATTTTTTCGCATTGAGCTTGAGCCAATGGCTCTGACACCAGGCATCTGTCTCAGCGAGGCCCTTCTGTAGGATTTCCACATCATTTGGGGACTCTACTATGGCTCCTAGTTTGCAGTCATCTGCGAACTTCGTTAGCCAGTGGCCTTCTGTGTTAGCCTGTACTTCAGAGAGGTAGATACCAAACAGGAGAGGTCCCAGGACTGAACCCTGTGGTACTCCACTTGTCACTGGTTTGAGGTCAGATTTGGAGTGTTCAACTTTTACAGTGTGGGTTCTGTCAGTGAGCCAGTTGGCAACCCATCTTGTGATGTAGGGATTTATACCTAGTTTAGTGAGTGTAGCTATAATTCCAGAATGGGGGATGATGTCGAAAGCCCTGGCGAGGTCAAGATAGGCTGTGTGAATCACCTTACCCTCATTTACGGCTTTGGTGACTGCCTCAAAGAAGTCGATCAGGTTCAGGAGGGCATGATCTGCCTTTCTCAAACCCGAACTGGGTGGGATCCAGAGTTTGGAGGTTACCAATGTCTTTGTTTATGAGTTCCACGATGATACGTTCCATGGCCTTGCAGACCAGGCTCGTCAAGCTAATAGGGCGATAGTTCCCGGGATCAGTGGTGACTCCCCCTTTGTGGAGTGGGATAACTGTTGCTGAATTGTTGCTGTACGCCATTCAGTGGGCACAAAGCCTGATGTGAGGCTAAGATTGAACATGGTGCTTACGTGGGGAGCCAGTTCATTCTGAAGTTTGTGTAAAATGCAGCCTGGGATGTTGTCCGGTCCCCATGGATGCTGTGTTTTTGGCTTTAGTGTGTGCAGCTTTTACCTGCATAGTTGTGATTACAAGGACTCTGCATTCTTCCTGTATAGATATGGGCCCTTTAGGGAGTGGTGGGGGGAGGGTAAAGTTAGCATTGATCCTATCTGCCAGGATGTTGGCAATATCAGTTGGTTCTGTAATTTTTGAGCCGTTGTGCTGTAACAGAGCAGATCTGGGTGTTGCCACTGAGATTCTTGACATAGCTATAGAATGCTTTGTGGTTGTCCTTAGAATCAGTGGCGATGTTTTCGTAGCTAGCTTTGGAGGATCTTATAAGTGATCTCAGCTTCTTACTGAGGCTGACCAGGGAGCTCCTCCAACTCATGGGATTTTACTCTCTTTTGCAACAATTTCTTCCTTCTGTTGTACAGTTTGTTTATGGCAGGGGATCACCAGATTGGCTTCCTTTTTTGAGAGGATAGCGTCTTGGTTCTGTTTGGGATAGCACGATCTATGCACTTGTGTAAGTGCTTATAGAGTGCATTTGTGTAGGATTCAGCAGTAGTAACTATATTGTCCATCTGCATGCATGGGTGTCATGAAGTTCACCACTTCTGTCTTAAGAAGCATGAAGTTGACTTTGGAGAATTTTTTTACCATGGTTTCCTTAATGGGGGATGGGGCAGGATGTGGACATCAAGGGTGATTAGCTTTTGGTTGGATCGGACCAACGAGAAGTTGACTTCAGGTGTGGAACACTGGCCACTCATGTTGGTAATGATTAGGTCTAGGATACTGTTGCCCCTGGTGGGGGTGTGGATAAGCTGATCCAGGCCATTGGAGTTTATGAATTCCAGAAAATGTTGTGTGAAGGAGTTGGTACACGAGTAGTTTTTCCAGTTAATGGTGGGGTAGTTGAAATCGCCCATTATTAGGGTGTTTGGTTGAACTCTAATATTTTCCAGTACATCAAGAAAAGTGTGGGAATCCTGGGACATGGTTGGGGATCTGTAGCAAGCTATAATTTGGATTGCAGTTTTGCCCAGAGTTAGTTGCACTTGGATAACCTCAGATGCTTTATGCTGAGCAAATAGCCTGGAGGTGTGGATATCCTTAACGAATATGGACACACCTCCGCCTTTGGTGTTCCGGTCCAGGTTACATGGCCGAAAAGTGTGGTATGAGTTACAGACTGGTAGTGCAGGGGTGCTCTCTGGAGCCTTGAATCAGGTCTCAGTCACTGCAAAGATATCGATGTTCTCCACTTTCAGGAGTGCCTTGAGTGAGTGCATTTTGAGATTTAGACTTCTAGCATTGAGCAGCATTACCCTCAGTTTTTGCTTGCCTGTTCCTGTTATGGTGGTGAAGTTGTCATTTGAACCTTGCCTAAAAAGGCACTATAGGATTGGCAAGAGCCTTAGCCAGTATCCTGAATCCCAGGGGCGACAGGTGCAGGCCATCTCTGGCAAAGCATCATGGTCTGTCGACCATGTCATCCCAAGTAGACAGATACTGGATCCCCTTAAAATGACACCAGAAGCTTAGCAAAAAGACAATCATTTTGACTTTCTTTATTTTAACATGTGTTCTTTAAACATATATAACACCTTGTTAGAGTGACTGTCTCTGAAGACAAAATGCTAAAAGGCCCTAAAAGGAAAATTAAAGGGGGAAAAAAAGGGAGGGGGACCCTGGATGGCAGCCAACCCAGTATTACCCCCCCCCCCGACAAATTTTTATACAACAGACTGTTCAAAGAGCTAGAAAAAGTGTATTACATCTTATCTTCAAGTGAAATGAAAGGTCAGTTTCTAAAAAGTTCAAGTTGAAGCAAAAGGCTAGCTTGTAACACTTCACTCAAATGCATACTAGTGAAGGGTTGTTCCCATGCTGCAGCTCAAAGAAACAGGAGACTGCAGAACCATGCAGCTGACAAACCACTTTTCTGTGGGACAGAATCCTCTTTGGTAGAGAAAAGAAAAAAAATCAATTTGTTCCCATGATCTGTTATTCCTGGTTTGCTAGATTATGGCTTCTTCTAGGTCTTCCTACTTCCAAGTTCACTATCGGGATATTCACAAGGACTATCAATTTCAAGGGTGAATTTTCTGATTTGGTTTCCACATAAATGAAAAGCCTTAACGAGTCAGCCCTGTAATTACTGTGCTGAAGATGGCTTATAGTTAAGATGTCCACAAAAGGTGACAATAGATCTAGGTTATACAGAAAAAGCATATGTACAATTAAGTAATCCTTACCAAAAATACAGTAACACAAGGACAACTTCCCATATGAAAGAATCATGATATAGTCATGTAACATCCAATGCAGAAGATAAAGAATAATTTAGTGGTGGGCAGCAACAAAATAAGGGGGCACAGAAATTTACACCTAGGCCTCTAATAAAAACATACAGGATAGTTTACCCCACCAGTAAAAGGATGAAGAACATAACAGAAAAAAAGACAACAGGTTAGACAGTATTACTAAGCAGTACTGTTTGTAAGCCATGATCTAAAACCCCAAAGTGCCACTTTGAAGACAGAACAACAACTGAAGAGGTAGGCCATTGTCAGTCTTGAACAGGAGACTCTGGCATGAGTACGTCACGCCAAAGACTGACACTGGTCCACACAGGTAAATGGGGCAGCAGAGGAAAATCCACACAAGATGCAAACAGAAGCAAGGTAAACCCACATTTTTACTATTTACTGCCTTGGTAACCATTCTTAAAAAATTTGAAAATGTTATTGGTACAGGTCTCGCACAATACTGTGGCTCTCAACTTCATCAAAATAGTAGTCTTGGATCATTACAACAGAACAGCCTTGCTTAACTCAAACAATGTAAAAAAATTCTACTGACCTGTATCTTTCCATATATCAATGAATACATGAGCAGCAAGCAGACAGTAATTATCACAGGATTGTAATTCTGTCTTCAGGCAAGACTTTCCTGAAAAAAAGAGGAAAAAATGTTGAGTTTCAGAAATATTTGAAAGAAATGAGGTGTGCACAGGTTCATATTCAGTTTACATACTAAAGAGAACATTTATTCAGTGTTGGCGTGCTAGTAGCAGATATGGTAATGCACTGACAAGTTTAGTGATAATCAAGTAAATAAAGAAGTTATGTACTCACCATAACGTTGCATGTTTGCTGTCCTTGATCTTGCCTTACTTCTTGCTGTTTGGGTTCTGCTCCGACTCGGCCATATACTATAGCTCGAGAGCTTTTACTGGCTCGAGGCTAGCCCCTATTCCAGCATGCCTCGCAGTAGTTATCCAGATCTCGTTTGTAATAACCCAACACGAGACCTTAAAAGATATACTCTATATATCCAATGACACCTACATATAAAGGTGCGACCCCTCCACAATAGTACTTGTAGTAGAGTGAGACCAACCATAAAATGTAGTATAAAGGAAACCCAGCCAGTATAACCAATAAAACAAAGGATTCCTCTCAATCCTCCAGGAAGGGGGAAGGAGGGTGGGACGCAAGAAGGAAGACGAGATTAAGAACAAACATGGAACGTTTTGGTGAGTACATAAATTCTTTATGTTATGGTGTCCATATCTCGCCTTCATTCTTGCTGTTTGGGACAGCGTCCCCAGCACCTGATTCTTGGGTGGCTCACTGTAAAAAAACTCTTCAGGACCGTGGAACCAAAAAATGTCCCGTTCCAGGAGGCCGCACTGATGAAGGCTTACAGAAGTATAAGCCAAAACTGGTTTGTTACTATTGTATACTGATGCTTTGACTGATGTGAAACAATATATTATTTTACAGCTACCACTATCTGCTGGTTGTTTTTTTGGAATGTGTGGGTATTTTGAGACCTTGCCGACGCCTTACTTGCAGGAATCCATTTTGGACATGATACTGGAACCCATTTCTCCCATAAGGAAATTAGAAATGGCAGCTAACTGAACTCTGATAGTAGCTGCAGCTGCTGCTCCTTGGTCAAAAGTTTCAGCAAGAAATTCAAGAATCTTTGAAATGGGAGCAGTAAAGGGATCAACCTGATTTTTGCCTGCCCAACAAGAGAACCTCTTCCATTTACTAGCATAAAGTCTCCTTGTAGTGGGTTTATGGGAGAAAATCAAAATGTGTTGAACTTCTGGAGAAACATCGGGAAGCCTGGCTGAAAATGGAAGTGGAGAAACTAAGCTGTGAGCTTGAGAGTTTGAATGGAAGGATGGAGAGCCTCCACAAGATGCCTCAAAACATCTGGCACTGGGCCCAGGATCCAAGGCTCCCCTTGCAGGTGAGGTCAAAGGAATGGGAACCATATCTGACGAGGCCAGTAATGGGCAAGGAGGATTAACTTGCAACCCAATGACTGTGCTTTCTGAAGAACCTTGGGGATCAGGGGAAAAGGTGGAAAGGTGTAAAGCCGTCTGGGGGCCAATCGTGAACAAGTGCTTCCCTGGGTGACTGTCCCAGTGGTGGGACTAGGGCAAAGTAGCTGCTGCATCTGTTGTTGAGGTGGGTGGCAAACAGACTGCAGCATGGCTGGTCCCATTTGTGAAAAATCAAGTCCGCAACTTCCTGCTTCACGGACCACTCGTGGGGCATCAGGATAACCCGGCTGAGCTTCTCCGCTATCACACTGGATTTCCCCAGGATGTGCATTGCAACCAGAAAGAGTTGGGAAGACATTGCCAAACTCGTAGAGCCTCTCGACACAAGGGGTAAGACCTGGTTCCACCCTGTTTGTTGATGTACCACACTACTGACATATTGTCCGTCTGAACTACTATAGTCCCTCGTAGGTAGAGAGTCCTGAAGTGCTTGCAACAGGAGCACCGCTCTCATCTCCAGGACATAGATGTGCAAGTGGTACTCATATTCCTGCCATGTTCCTTGAACAGTCTGTCCCAGATAATACCCCCCCTATCTGGGAAGCGTCCATGGTCACTGTGGCTACAGGTTGGGGGTTAGAAACGGCCTGCCTATTGTCACCGTAGGGGAGTGAAGCCACCACTCCAGATCCCTTTTGCAGGATTCTGTGATCAGAATCTGATGTGAAATGGGTAAATCCTGGAATGACCATTGTACAAACAGAAGCCACTGTAGAATTTTCATGTGGAAGCGAGCCAAAGGGACCAGAGTGATTGCCGTCGCCATAGATCCCAGGACCTTTTAGGACAAATCTTGTTTAAATTCTCTTTTGTGTGAAGAGAATGACAACTTGGCGACGGATCGTTAATATTCTTTCTTGAAGCAGCTTTCCTATCATGGCCCTTGTGTCTAAATCTGCCCCTATAAAGGTAATATATTGACAAAGCATAAAGGCAGATTTTTCGTAGTTTATGGTGATCCCAAGTTTAGAACAAGAGCAGATTGTGGATTCCCTTGCCCTGATTAGTTTATCCTCGGTGGTGTCAGTAAGGAGCCAGTCATCTAGATATGGAAACACTCGGAATCCTTGATGCCTCAGGTGAGCTGCAACTACTGCTATGCATTTGGTGAACACCCTGGGGGCTGTGGTGAGACCAAAGGGCAGAGCTCTGAATTGACAGTGACTGGCTCCCAGCCGGAAGCATAGATATCTCCTTGACTGTCTGTCCATTTTTATGTGGTAATACGCATCCTGGAGATCGATAGAGCACATCCAAATGTCCTTACCCAGAAAGGGAAGAATGGACTGCAGTGTTACCATCCGGAACTCTGTTTTCTTGACTGACTTGTTCAGCCTGCTGAGATCCAAAATGGGTCTCCAGTCCCCTGTTTTCTTTGGAACTAAAAAAAAACCTTGGGTAAGTTCTGGATCCGATTTGGTCTGCAGGGACTTCCGGGATGACACTTTCTTGGCAACCTTTGAACCTCTAGGTTCGCTTGATCCCGAAGACTGGTTGGAACATCTGGGATACAGTATTGTCTTTCTGACAGGAAAGGTTGGGAGAAGGGGATATTGTAACCTCCGGATATTATAGATAGTACCCATGTATCTTCTGTGATTGTCTGCCAGGCTTTTGGTTACAAGGATAATCTCCTCCTGAATGTCTCTGGAGTTGGACAGTCGGGGCCCCCCCTTCAGGAGCGCTGGAAGGTCCTACCAGAAAAGGTATCGCTGTCGCCCTGATTCTGCAGACCCTCCCTGCTGCGAGGTCAGCATCTTCCATAATCTCCCCTCTGCCCATGGGGGAAAAATCTCCACGTGTGTCAGGCAAAGCTCCATGGGATTTCCAGAACCACAATTTCCTGCTCTTCTGGACTTCAGCATAGGGCCTAGATGGAGCAGAAAAACATACTTCCATGGCAAAAAGAGCTTTGCCATCCTGTTCTCACCTGGTAAGTCTCTCTTTTACCTGAGGCCTGAACAGGGACGAGACATCAACGGGGGCAATGGTAAAGGAAGACTTGAATGGCTTCGCAAAATGACAAAGGCGCATTCAAGAGCGTCTGCATAAGGCTACCCCTGTGCCTGCACCCTGCTCACCCCATCAGATGCATAATAAATTAACTGCATGGAGGAGTTAAATACTGAAGTCAAGGTCACAGGCTGAGAAGCTGCCTTGTCCGAGGCTCCCGCAGCTGTAGGATCCTGTAAGGTACTTCCTAACTCCTTGAGGAGATCCTTTTGAAGCCTTGTAAAGTGGGACAAATAGGTCAGCAACCCGAGTGTAAAGGTCGCTGAAGAAAACATACGCTTCTCGTATCTGTCCATCGTACGAGACTCTATTCGGCGGATGGACAGATGAAGTTTCCGCTAATTCCTTCTTGGTGGCTGCTGCCACCACCATAGCATCAACAGGAACAACTTTAGATAAGAACAGCCTGTCTTCAGGGGCTGTAATGAATTTATCGGGCCTCCGCGGAACTGGTTACATTGTATCTGGACAGCTCCAATCCTTCAGACTCGCTATGTGCAATAGTGGGTCGAAAGGAGGAGATACCCAAGAGGTGGAGGGTCAGGAACCGAATGCATCCAGGTACACTGATATCTTCAGAAGGGGCAAGGGATTTCCAGTCACCCCTCTAAGGATTTCTAAGATGTCTGAAAAAGAGACATCTTCAGAGGGGGACTGTGGGGACCCTTCTGAGGCATCCAAGTCTGTATCTGATGTCAAAGGCTCAGGGGAGTCCACATGCTTCCCTCTTGCAAGTCCTCTACCTAGGGACCTCCGCCGAGGGAGGGAGGTTTCGGACGAGGTGGGATCGCCTAATGGGACATCCTGGATCATGGGTTCCCTATGTTTGGGGCAGAGGTGAGGTTCAGAGGCGGACACCGGCACTGAAGGCAAAGGAGCAAATGGAGCTGTCTCAGCAGACAGCACACTCCTCATCACTTCAAAGGCATCGCAGTCCCGACCTGAAAGAATTTCTGGCTCCGAAGAAGCAGGAGACTTCCTCCGAACTGAGGGTGACGGATCCGAGGCCGATGTAGGAGCCAAGCTGTCCTGTGCCGAAGCTCCTAGAGGGAGAGGAGGGTCGGACAATGGTCCAATGCCGCTCCCGGAGCCGATGAGGGAGCGTCAGCTCCCAGATCCCTCGATAGAAAAGGGTATCAAAGAGATCGGAGCGGTAGTCAGAACCAAAAGGCCAGAGGAGGTTACTGAAACAGACAGTTCCACCATTATGCCTTCCATACACTCCTGCTCCGAACTCGAGTCATTGTAGGAGGAATAGAGACAGGTGGTGTTTGGGCTGTCGGCACCATTTCTGTCTGGGATGGGTCAAAGTATTTTGGCTAATGCTGGGGTCCTAAGAAGCCTCTTTACCACCCTCTCCACATCATCATCCGAGAGGCTCCTGGATGACCGAGAGGAATGGGTTGAAGACCGGTGACTGCCTGACACAGATTGTAATAATGGAGACTGTGGAGCAGACCGCACCAGTTCCAAGGCAGGAGACCTGGAATGCTTATGGGACCTTACTGGCTCTGAAAACATAGATGGCATCGTAGATGAAGATGTCTTGTCGGAACCGAAAGTCGGGTCCGACTTAGCTTGTGACTTGCCCTTAGACGGGTCCGAACTCGGAGCCGAAGAGGATGAGGGCTTGACTTTGTCAGATTTTTTTGCTGGCTGAGTCCCCTCCATAGCAGCATCAAAGGGGCTCTTCAGTAAACCTCTCAAGATTAGCTTGTTTCTTCTCTCCTGCAGGACTTGTGAACTAAAAGCATGGCAGCTAGAGCACGAATCTTGCAGGTGAACAGGTCCTAAACAATATACACAACTCATGTGCCCATCCGTAAAGGACAACTTTTAGCAGCGCGAGTCACACTTTTTGAAACCCAAAGTTTTCGAATCCTTGGCAGTATCCTTCGACATAATAGAGAAGATCACTATGTCTAAGGCTACAGACTACTAATTAAGAAAACTATGCAATAACAGACAAAAAATATCTTTATTTTTTTTTTAAACAGACAGGAAAAACAGTGAAAGGGGGCTCTTTATGGCGAGCTTTCCACCTAAGGAGAGCCTCTAACAAACAACTCCTTGAAAGGCAAGAAAAGGAAGAAGAACCCTCTAATTTAAACGGGTTTGGAAGAGGGGAAAGGCTAGAGAGAAAAAACGGTTAATCCACACAAAAGCAAGTCACTCAGATGGGATAGGTAGAAATACAAAGGACAACTACAGTTAACAAAATAGATAAGCTAAACTAGAAAATTTTGTTCAAAAATATGAGAAAAAACACTCAACCTGAGCCAGTGTCCACAATCTCGATGCTGCAAGTGGCAAACGAGATATGGGTAACTACCGCTAGGCATGCTGGGACAGAGGCTAGACTCGAGCCGGTAAAAGCCCTCAAGCAGAGGATCGGCTCCAAACCCAAACAGCAAGAACAAAGGCAAGATATGGACAACATAACATCCTAGCTTTACATTCCAAGTATAAAACTTCTGTTGCCCAATAACACTTCATATTAGTCAGCATTTAAGCATTCGGCCTCACTAGACCTCTAAACAAACCCTGAAATTAAAACAAACCAGTAAGGATAAGCGTGCACGTTGAGTATACAATATTCTAGAATACTTCTAAAGTGGGGGGGGGGGGGGGGTCTGCTTTCCTGTACCACACTAAGACAGCTGGACAGATGTCCAAAGACTGATGCAATGCATTTTGTAAGCTGGCCTTACAGCAACAAATCACAGCCTCTCCTACTTCAGTTTCTTCAAATCATGACTGAATCTAAACAGGAGAATGGAGAGATGATGAAATCAGCAAGAAAAAGTACAGTAGTATTGCTAAAACTGAATTCATTTTCAAGTCTTACCGAGAAAATTCACTTGGTGGACCAAGATGACACTGACATACAAACAGTATTTTTAAATAGCATATATCGTGGAGAGACGTAGGTTCATACTAGGCTATCTGCCCTGGGGCAATTATAAGCCTAGCCCGATTTTGTTTGGCTTACGCCACCCCTTGAGTTGAGTATACTGTGCCCTTTTTAAGGTTTAGTTTGCTGTGCCTCTGTCTAATAGTGACACGGAAGTAATCCCCGGGACAAACCTACGATCCCCCATCCACTCATCAAGATTCTTCGTGAAGAGATTCAGTGAGGTGCTCTGCCTAACATGAATTGAAATTCTGTTCCAGAGCGAAGGGAATAAATAAAACAAATAAAAATAAGACAGCTGGGTACATGGGTCCCAGGATAAAAAAATGCCCAATCCTGGCTTACATAATGGTGCCAGGACTGGGAAAAAAAGGGAATATTCTTACAACAGGGTTAGGTCAGGCTCAGGTGGTGGATTCCCCCACTCAACCCGCTGTGGTAGCACTAGTACTAGTCCTGAAAAACTGACAGGCCAAAAAAAGAGCCATAAATATGACAGACTGGACTACTTAGGGCAAGGAAGAAATTGTGTATTCCTACTGTTATGCAAGACAGAGGATATTCAGAAAAAAACGATACATGTAACTCTGTATGAATTTCAGGGGGAGTTAATTCTGGGCACAATACCTGTGCTGCGAAGAGCACTTTTGGCTAGAAAAAATTGAAATTATACTAATTTCATTACCTATAATTATACCCTAAGGAATGGGGTCCACTCCCATCATGGAATTAGAAACTCAAAAGTCTTGGAGATATTAAATGAAAAAAATAGCAACTGGAAGGAACTCCTTTAACCTTCCACCTAAAATTCAAAACAAGTCGGTACAAAAGCTGCCAGAATATGAGCTTTGAGACACATACAGAAAGTGAATCAACATTTGCACCATGTTACTTTTTAAGAAAGCCTTAAATGTCTGTGGTCAAACCCTGTCTAATTATCTAATAATTACTTTTGACAAAGGGTAAACCAATTAAAAGGGCCACAAACCAGAGCAACACAAAAATAATTCTCAACAGTAGGCTAAGCAACAGCCAAGAAGCAAATAGGAGAAAAAAAAATCAGTCAGGCTGTACAAAAAAATTATATATATATATATATATATATATATATATATATATATATATATATATATATATATATATATATATATATATATATATATATATATATATATATATATATATATATATATATATATATCTATATATATCTATATATCTATATCTATCTATATATATATATATATATATCTATATCTATATCTATATCTATCTATTTATATATATATATATATATATATATACACACACACATACATATACATAGTTCAACGAAAACTGAATAAACACAAAGTCAGATACAAGGCAGAGATGACAAATGAAAAGAGCCAAATAATATAATTGACGCGTTTCGTTCAATTTAATCCACCATGAACTTCATCAGATGGCTCTTTTCATTTGTCATCTCTGCCTTTTATCTGACTTTGTGTTATATATATATATATATATATATATATATATATATATATATATATATATATATATATCTATATATATCTATATATATCTATATATATATATATATATATATATATATATATATATATATATATATATATATATATATATATATATATATAGATATATAGATATATAGATATATATACACACACACACACACACACACACACACACACACACATATATGAACAAATACCAATCAAATAAGAATAAAGGAAAGCTCAGTGCAAACATCAAAACATTACTGAACAAGGGAAGAGCAGCCATTCTCTTTTATAGGTGCTTCTTGGTCATCAGCAAGGGCAAATTTATGAGAAGAGCAATGGATGGACTCCACTTGCAGAACTAAGGGGGGGGATCAAGATCGAGCTCATGGCTGGATAATATTTTGCAATTAACTGTTTTAATCCCCCAAGCCAGTAGAAACTGGTAAGAAAATAAAAACAAACCAAATTATATTTACTGGGCAAGGCACTGGCCACATTAACCAATTTCAGGCCAAGAACAGGTTGCAATCTAACAAAAATCAAATTTTATAAGCAAAAAAACGATTACAATGAAACTATGTACAGATACAACTGCAGTGTACAATTATAAATCAGGCTGAATAAAGAACCAAACAGTTGAGTCAAATATTACAGCAGGCACATACCAGAAAATGATGGATTAAGAAAAGGGGGACTATATACATATTTGCAAGTTATTTAATATCGACAGTGGAGTATTTGGAGAAGTGAACATGCAAGATGGTTATGAAGATGTTATTTCTACTGGCTTCTATTGAAACAGCATCACTAACTTTAGTTAATAAAGAAGACTTTCAATAAAAGTTTGGGGGCTAAAAGACAAACTGTGGTAGGTGCAGCAAAGTTTTTGTACGTGTGTGTCTGCAGTGTGGGCCCTAGTAGTGAAAAACATCAGACTGCAAATTGAGATGTAGGGAATGAGCATGGCTAAAAGGTGAGTAAGTGTATCCTGGTTTAATAGTTTAAATAGAAAGCATTCTAATAAGAGGCCGGCCCTTTCTTTTTAATGGCAAGCAAGCTGGACTTTGACTAGTGAGGTAATTTGTTCTCACCTAGTGGTACTGTTATGAAGTGGCATATTATATTTGTAACTGCTCACACAGCTGTAGTATTCTTCTTGGATACTGCAGTTATTATGGGTAGGCCATATTTTAACTGGGCAAAACATACCTTTGCAGAAGGCAGCTCCAACTAGTAAGTAAAGGAAGTGGGATATTTTATGGGGCCAGAATAGTGGATAGTACATGTTGCTATGTAGTTTTCTTGATGTGAAGTTGAAAGTTTTGGTTTTGATCAAGCCAGACAGAACTATCCGAATGAGGAACAGATGGTCTCAGTTTGGAGATGGTTTCTGGGTTATGATGCCCAGTGAAGAGGGACATCTTGAGAGTTTAGGTGGATTCCAAATACTTACTGTGGTAAGACTTTGCTGGGATAAGGAATGTAGTACAGGAAAATCCTTAAGTTGCAACCTGCAGGTCTTTGTGGTGGTGACTGAATCTGTAAACAACCATGTCATCAGTATACAAGATTAGAGGCAGAAGAGAATGAACTAGAGGTAATTTATTTATAACACAAAAAAAGTGGTGCAAGAATTGAACCCAGTGGTATGAATTGGTGGCTATTATTGAGATAGATGCGCCTATTTTTGTACGGAAAGAGGTTAAGACAAGGATGTATTTAAACCAGGCAGAAGCTTGCTGGCTGACACTCACGTCCATAAAATGAATGAGTTGGAGGGGGGGGGGGGTCAACTAGGTCAAAGGCATAAGTGAAATAAATGAACAGTGCCCGTTGTAGAGTTGCCTCTGTCCATGATTAGCAGTAGTTCATCAGTAAGGGACCACAGAGCAATCATTGCACTTCTTGGCAAGACTAAACTCTGTTGCCTTTGGGAAAGATATACGTTGCATGGCTAAATTATTTTTTTCTAGTATTTTGCCAACTGTGGGTAGAGTGGGTACAGTGAAGACTTGATGGAATCGCAAGCACTGGTGGGTTTGTGTTGCATGGAAAGTGGTCTAGCAAGAGCGGATTTCCAAACTGAAAGCATGATAATGTTAGTGATATAAAGGTTGTAAACAAAATCACCATATCCTTCAGTGACATCTGTAGGATTTGTTCTACGGGTGGCTTACTGTCTTTGGGTGTAACCTGACTAAAATAGTAGATTGGAGGAGATGGTGAAGGACTGGATTGTTATTGGGTGGTGGAGTATGCAGCTTCCTGAATGAAAGTCTCAAGAATCAGAAAGCAGGCCAGGTTGAAGTGCAGGGCTGTCTGCATCTCCTATAGGGACAGAGCTTGAATAAGGCAGCTGTCCAGGTAGGATAAATCTGAATGCCTGTGGTCCTACAGTAGGCAATTACTGGAGCTATGCACCTTGTTAACACTCTTAGTACAGCAGTCAAACCAAAAAGCAAGTAGTACACTTGCAATGAACACCCTTTCCCACCCCCCAATTTGAGTCTGAGGAACTTCTTGCCTGTTCTGGCAATGGATATGCAAAGGTAGGCATACTGCAAATCTTCGATCATCACAAAATTTGAGGGAAGAGAAGGGGCCAGTAGGGACCAATGAAGTTAGCATTCTGAAGCTCAGTACCAGCAGGAACGTGTTTGACTTTGAGTTTTAAAAAGGCCTCCAATAATCATCCTTTCTTCATGCTTGAAAGAGTGGAGAAAAAAAATATGCCCTTCTGCTCTGGCATTCTCTAAAGCTCCCTGACTTAGAAGTCCAGTAGCACAGGCTTGATTAGCTATTTTGTTTTCTTACTTTTGTTTATGTTCTACTCGGACATCACTGTAACCAGCCGGGTCCCTAGGATCTGAAGTCCACACCAGATCTACCAGCTACACTCCAACGGACACCCCCCACACACACACACACACACTTGCTCTATCCCCCTCTTTTTTCTCTTTTTGGGGCCAGTGAGTGTGTCCTGAGAGCTTGGATAATCTGTGCTTCCATCCATTGGAGGAGGGGGACTATTTTATCATCTACCCACTTCCTTTTCCCTACCCACCACACTCACTATGTTCAAAGACAACTCCCCTCATTGGAACTTACCCCCCTTAAGAAGCATATCAATAACCTTCCTCTCATCTGGGATGGGCAACACCAATTCCTTCCACGCCACTCCTCAGTCACCTGAACCACTAATTAAACTTGGGCTGGCTGGACCATAGTCAAAGCTTTATCCCTCTATGCCACCAGAGTGGCATATCTTTGTTTTCTTGACACTAAGTGATGCTACAGAACCTCAGCCTCCTTGCAAACCTTGTCTCAATACTCGGGACCCAGGAATCTTGATAGATTTTCTCACATTCTTAGAAAAGGCCCCAGTCACCATCATTTTTTGTGTGTGTGAGTACGTGTGTGTATGTGTGGCTGTTCTGGGGGACATGAAAGGCAGAGGTTTGTGGTGGGATTTTAATGGTGGGGGAAGGGACAAACTGTCACGTCATAACTGATCCCTTGCAGTGTTCCTAGACCTGAACTCCCTCATCCTGAGCTTCCCCCTTTTGGTCAGCTTGCCTTTATTTTTTTTTTATTTTTTTTTTTAAACTGTTTTTTCTTCTCTTGTGGTTGCTTACCCATGTCATGTTTCTGGTGAGAAGGATCAGCTTTAAGTGCAGATTAATGCTACATTGTGTGTTAGGGGCAGTGGGCTGAAAACTATTTTACCATCATTTTCCCCTTCGCTTTCTAAACACCTGCACTTCAACTGCTGGGGTCCAACAAAAAAAAAAAAAAAAAAAGATATGTCTTACCATAACGTTCCATCTGTGTTATCGGTCTTTGCTAATCCTTGATGTTGGCTAGGTTCCAAGTCTCAGAACCGACTCGGCAGTTTACTTCAGGTCGCGCATTCCAAACTCTAGAGCTAGGCTCTACCCATAATGCTCTTCTCTAAATTACCTCAGATCGAGTTTGCCTAAATTAGTGGCAGACAGATAGTAAACAATAATAAACAATAAGAGACCAGATCTGTCTCCCTGTTATGAAGCCAGTCTCAGAAAATTTGATTCACTACGAGTCTCAGGCCAGGGGAAGGGGAAGAGGATGTAAAAGATTAGTGAACAACAACGCAGATGGAACGTTATGGTAAGATATAGCTTCTTTATCTGATGTCAATATTCACGTAATTCTTGACTGTGGGACAGAGTCCCTAGCTACCTGAAACTTTGGAGGTCTCACGGAAGAATATTCCTGAGCACCATTTAAATGAATGATGCACGTCCCCTAGAGATCTGGTCCAGTTTGTAATACGTGATAAAAGTATGAGGAGACTACCATATGGCTCTTTAACAAATGTCATCTAAAGAAGCTCTGGCATGAAAAACCGCAGAAGCCGCTACAGCTCTAGATAAGTGAACTTTCACAGGGCGTGGTGGGTGAAGTCCCTTTGAATGCTAAATAAAGGTTAACCAATCTCTGAGCCATTTAGCTAAGGTAACCTTGGAAACTGGGTTACCCAAGGAATGAGGAAAAGGCAACAAGTGGTTGGTAAGATTTTCTGAAATCCTTTGTTCTGTGAAGATAAAAACTTAACTGCCTGTGAACATCTAATAAGTCTAGACAGTACTCTTCCTTGTTGGAGAAGTTAGGGAAAGACTGGTAGGTGCAAGGTTTGATTGATATTAGATTCTGAAAATACCTTTGGCAAGAAGGAAGGATTAGTCTTGAGGGAAACCCTGTCCTTGTGAAATATTATATAGTGGGGTTTGCAGGACAAGGCTTGAATTTCCGATACTCTTCTTGCTCAAGTAATAGCTAATAAAAACTAAGTATTCCAAGTCAGAAATTTTAAGTCACAAGTAGCTGATGGGTCAAAAGGGGAAAGAGTAAGAAATTGTAGAACTGAAGGTAAATCTCATAGGGCAGTGGGCTCTTTAAAAAGAGGTCTTAACATTAGGATTCCCTTCAAAAAAAGCTTTTCAAACTTTATGTGACAAGTGAAGAACCATTTAAACCAATATGGAAATTAGACATCATGGCTAGATGGATGAATGGTGGAGGCTGAAGAGCCGGTTTGATAAAGAACAGCCAGAAAATCCAATACTTTATGCACGGGAGCTGTATAAGGGTCCAGATCATTTTTAAGAGCCCGTCTAGCATTTTTCTCATTCATTCTGGTAGTTCCTAGTAGAAGGGTTTTGATGAGCCAAAATGATTTGAAAGATGGGTGAGGAAAGGGAAGAATGCCTGGCAATCATGGGAATTGAAGAAACCACGCAACGAGCTTGAGATGGAGATTTGGATGAACCATACCTCCTGGATGAGATAACAGATCTGAAATTGGGTGTCCAGAATCCAATGTTTCTGAAGCAGATGAGGCCATATGAAAGGAAACCAAACCTATCAAGGCAAGAATGGAGCAATGAGAATTATTGTGTTCTCAGACCTCTTGGCTTTCTTTAGAAACTGGGATATCAGAGGAGATGGGGGAAAGGTATACAGGAGACTGAGGGGGGGGGGGGCAATCATGGAGAAGAGCATCTCTGGATGACTCCCCCAGAGGGTAGGGATTAGGGCAAAGTAAGTGCTGCACTTGTTGTTCAGGAGGGACGTGAAATGATCGCAGCAAAGTTGACCCCAGTAGTGGTGGAATATCTTCGCTGTCACCACACGACTGAGACCGCTCGTGAGGGATTAGAATAGTTCTGCTCAGTTTGTCTGCTAACACGTTGGAGTTCTCCAGAATGTGCACTGCCATGAGAAAGTGGTTGGAAGAAATCGCACACTGCCAAACTCTGAGGGCGTCTCGACAAAGTGGGTAAGATTTAAGTCCCCCTTGTTTGTGCACCAGACCACTGACATAATTGCCCGTCTGAATTGCCACTGTTCCCAAGGGAAGGGGATCTTGAAGTGCTTGCAATGCCAAAAGCAATGCCAAAGGCACTGCCATCATATCTAGAACATTCATGTGCAAACTGGCCTCCTGTTGGGACCAAATACCTTGGACAGTTCTTCCCGGATAATGCTCCTCCACACACCATCTGGGAAGCCATCCATGGTCACTATAGCTTGGGGCTGTGGAAGGATGAAAGACAGCCTGAAAGAATTTTGTTGGAATGGAGCCAAGACAGGTCTTGTTTGCAGCAACTGGTGATCAAGATGCGGTATGACATCAGCTGATTCATTAACAACCATTGGAAGGCTACAAGCCATTGTAGAATCCGCATGTGATATTTGGCCAAGGGAAGTAGAGTTACAGAGGCGGCCATCGAGCCCAGTGTAGGATGAGCCTGGCTGGACCCCTTTTTGTTCTGTACTATATGGTTTACTTGTGATCTGATCTTTTGAAGCCAGTCTACTAGGAGTAAAGCAATTCCCGTAACAGTGTTTATCAGGGCTCCGATAAACTCCAATTGTTGAGTAGGTTGCATATTTGACTTTTCATAATTTACTGAAATGCCCAATGAGGCGCAAAGATGCAGGGTGTAATCTCTTGACTGTTCTAGTTGACACTGGGTGGTAGCAGTAAGGAGCCAGTCGTAGAGATAAGGAAAAACTTGAAATCCTGGCAGTCTGAGATGAGCTGCTACCCCTGCCATGCATTTGGTAAACACCCTGGGGGTTGTGGTGAGACCAAAGGGCAGTGCTCTAAACTGAAAATGACTGGCTCCCAGCCGGAAGTGCAGGAATCTCCTGGAGTGTTTCTACAGTTTTATATGGTAATAAGCATCCTGAAGATCTACAGAGCACATCCTTTCTTGGGAAAAGATGACTGGAAGTAATGACTGTACAGAGACCATCAGGACTTTAGTTTGCTGAACTGTCTTGTTGAAGTGGCTGAGATCCAAAACGGGTCTCCAGTCCCCTGTATTTTTGGGTACTAAAAAGGATAGACTAAAACCTGGTTCTTCTTTGGTGTGGGACTTCTTGGATGACTTTTGTCGAGCAGTTCTTGAATTTCTACGACTGCTGCTTCGCAGTGACTGGGTGGAACATCCGGGTGTCTTTGTGTTTTTGGATTTGAGGAAAAGGGAATGATGTAACCTCTGGAAATGTTTCCCTGCACCCATATGTCCGATATTATCTGCAGCCAGGCAGACTGGTGCAGGGATAATCTTCCCCCGCCTGGCTCCAGAGGAAGGCAATTGGGTCTCCATTCAGGAGTGCTGGAAGGAGTTACCAGTGAAAATCTTTGGACCCCTGGTTCTGTGAACCACCTCTGCTTCTAGGATGGTGTCTTCCACTGTTACTTCCCCCTCTGCCCTGGGGAAAGTCCTTGCCACACGAGTCCTGAACAGGCTCTTGGGACTTTTTGAACCATAACCTACTTCTCCGTTACCTGGAGTAGGTCCGTTAAGGAGTGGAGAAGCGTACGCCCACGGCAGAAAAAGTCTTTCCATCTTTCTCACATTTGGTCAGTGTGTCTTTTACATTGGGTCCAAAAAGGGATATTCCATCAGACGGAGCTTTGACAAAAGAAGATTTAAATGGCTCCGCAAAGTCACAGAAGCACATCCAAGTGCGTCTCCTAATGGCTACGTCTGAAACCGCTGCTCTTGTCATCTCTTCAGGTGCTTTGGCACTTAGCCTCATGGATGAGTTAAAAATTGCTTTGAGGGTGGCTATCTTCCAGGCTCATTGTACGATCAATTTAATGAGCTCATCAGCGGGTGGAGAGATCCAAGCGGTAGAAGGTTGCGCACAAAAAGCCTCCAAGTATACAGACTCCTCCAAGGAAGGCTGAAGGGAAGACCAGCCAGCCCCCTCTATTCCAGGATGTCCGTGAAGGAAACATCATCAGGTGGTGACCTGGGGGAACCTTCTCCCTCATCAAAATCAGTCTCCTCAGTGAAAGACTCCTCCAGGTTGTCTAAGTGCTTCCTCTTGCACTTTTTCTTCGCAGGTACTTCCTGGGTCGTCAGGGGAAGTATCCGAAGAATCCACCAAGGTGTGTTTTGTCTGAGGCTTTTGTGCCCTCGGTTCTAGGGATGAGGCTGATGGTAGCTATGTCTGAAAGGATGCAGAAGTTTGGCCTGACAGGGATGGCAAGGTCTGGGAGTCCACAATGGACAAGACTGAGTCCATGATCCAGAAGGCTGCCCCCCCCCCCCATATACAGGGATGGCAGCCCGCAACTGAAATACATTCCACTGAAACTGTGGTCCCACCCCACATACAGGAGACAGCCTCTGAAGCAGTAGCCTGGGTTGAGCCAATGAAAGCCAAAACACCGAGGGACACAGAAGGTTCCAAAAATAAATCGAACCCTGCTCCTCAGAACTGGCAACAAAGTCCCAACCCCAGGAGATCTCCGGTTCTGATAAATCAGAGGAGCTCAAGGCAATTTTCAGTTCCAGAGAAGAGGCTCTTACCAGAACTGAGACAGTCTGAGATGGGCAGGTCGGTGCCAGGGGCTCCAAAGACTCAACTGGAGTTAGAAGAGGAAGATGAGATAGTGTCAAAGAAGGGACAGGTCCCAGTGCCGAGTTGCCTGGGTACCGAAGATGGAGGTAATCCCCTTGCCATCAAGAGCTGATCCACCGACCTCATGATGTCCGATTCTGAGAGGCACTTAGTGGATCGAATGGATGACCACCTAGCCCCGAATAAGACCTAGGCAGTCTCGGTTCCACAAATGGGCTAGGTGGTCGGTCTGCAAATGGATCAACCAATGAAAAATACTTTGTCCTTGGTATTGATATCAATGTAGTCTGCTTTGGTACCAACAAAATTTCTGGTACCGAGGCTGTAGGTGTTTTATCGGAAGAAATGGTTGGTGCCAAATCAGTCTTTCCTATCGGTGCCAAGGGAAATGTCAACACCGTAGGCTGTTTGGATAACTTTTCAGGCAGTTCCGAGGAACTGCTCGGTACAGAATGAGATAATTTCTTAGGTTTAGAAGAGGACGAAGAGGAAGGTGACAAGCTGGCTTCGGTCTTCGGACCAGATATGGCCTCTTCGAAGCCCCTTTCAACAAACCTTTCAAAATCAGCTTGTTTCTCCGCTCAGTTACAGTCCCGACGGGGAGAAACATTGACAGATGGTGCAATCCTCCTGCAGACATGCCCATCTGGCTTGGGCATCTTCCTGTTGCACTTCTGGCACTTCTTAAAGCCAGAGGTGCACTTTGAAGATCTATTAACCATGCCAGATTTATCAGGCATGCCAGAAACAAATAGGCCTAGCGCTGATGACTTGCACACACACACACACATACACACACTTGCAAGAGAGAAAAGGAGAAAGGATTTTTTTTTTTAAATATTTAACAGAAAGAGGAAAGAAAAGTACCAACCATGGTAGCCAGAAATACCTGAACATGTAAAAGATAGTACCAGCAATGGTATGCAAGAGAAAAATCTATCCAAAGGTTGAGGAAAAGGGAAAAAGATCACTCGCACACAGGAAAGAGAGAGGAGCAGGTAGAAAGACTAAAGTACTTAGGGAGAGAAAATGGATATACAAAATAGAAAATTAGAGAAATCAGGAGTAAAAATGACTGTAAATAACTGCCAAAGCTCAAAAGAGGTTGGACGCGTCTGACACACACAGTGGCAAATGAGATCTGAGGGAATTTACAGAGGAGTGTTATGGGAAGGGCCTAGCTCGAGAGTTTGAAAGGCGTGAGCTAAAGTAAAAGGCCAAGTCGGTTCTTAGGTTATAATCGAGGATTACGTGAAGACTGACAACACCAGATCAAAGACTTTACTGATGGGACATTGAGAAAATGTGCCCTCACTTGATCTGATAAGGCAGTGTCCTCGGGCAGGCCTGTCTTCTAATGACTGAGACTGTTACTGCACTGCATGATGAATCCAATGTATAACAGACAGACCTGACAGAGTGCCTGAAAACCTGTGAAAAGGCAGTTACATAATACCTGTAATTTATCTCTCAGGGCCACATCCTATGCCTCCTCAGTCTTGTCCTTAATTTAGAAAAGACAGTCCCTTGCAACTTTAGAATACAACTTTGAAAGTCTGAAGTTCAGAACACCAGGGTGGAAAAAGTGTAGACCTTCCAAAATCAGTAAAGTACTCTCTCTCCCTCTCGCTGGGAACAGTGTTTTCTTGGAGACCCTGTAGATTCCTTGCTTGAATCCATGGACATCATAGCTGGGTCATTAAGACGGTTCTTACACAGATACTTACAGTAATCCACAACCTTGAAAAAGCAGAGCTCTTGGAGAGATCAGGGTTAGAAATCTGGTTCAAAAGGTGAAATGGTGAATGCATCCTCCAAGGTTTCAACCACTTAAGGAACAGCTAGCGGCTTCAGATATGGTAAACCCAAACCTGTATACCTTTTCTAGGTACCAGAACAATCTTTAGCTTCCTATTTGAAGAAATCCTTTATACTACTGTTAAGTCTGTCCCCAAATGAGAACTGCACTGACTGGGAAATAAAGAAAACAAATGTCTTCCCCCCCTCTCTCTTTTACATGTCAAGACACTTTAGACATTACAAACACTATTTCCCAAGTGGAGGAGTTCTCCACCTCAGAGTCAGAGGATTCCCTTTCCATTTTTTAAGATATGGACACCCCTCCCAATTAGGGAGGGCTTGTGGTGGAAGGGAAGGCCCAGCAAGAATTAAAGTGTTTTCTCCTAATAGAGTACTTACCTGTACCTTGGAAGGCAAGATGAACATTAGGGATGACTATTCTAGGTATACGCATAAACTGATGACTTTTTATACCACAAATGTGTCAAGGTCCATCCAGGAAGTCTTCCTCCCAGCAGGGAGAAATGCAAAGCTCTAAGTCAGGCTGGGCCTTCTGTGACTCAAGTCTCAATAGTTAGCACTGCTGCAGCAAACACAATGAACATTAACGATGCCTACTATGAAAAATAACCCCGAAATAATATTGACAATGCAGCTGTTTATGATGGAGCTTTTCCGATAACCTTGTTTAAGGCTGCATAAAAGGAATGACATTTGTGATGGGCAAGACCTTCTCATATATTGTGGCTGCTGCTTGAGTGTGCGCACTTCACAGACTTCCTACAATGTTTTGAATTAATGCCATTCAAAAGGTTCCTTTAAATTTATTTATTTATTTATTTTAGTTATTATTTTACATTTGTTAACCGGGGATTGTCTGACTGAGGGAAAACGCCCTTTTTCAACAGAGGCCCGAGGATTAAAGCTCCAAAACATAGTTACAAAAAAATATATTAAGAAGTTGTGTCTTAACCATAACTATCCATGTGAATTGTTCATCTCGCCTTTGTTCTTACACACTGGTTCGGAGCCGATCCTCGGCTCCGAGTCAGCCGCATCACTAGCTCGCATCTTCGAGAAAGCTCGAGGCACACTAATATCCCATGATCCTCCGGTGCTAACCCACAGATCTAGTTTGCTATACCAGAAGAATCCCTCTTAGAAATGTGTCTAAAACACTTATGAACAAATACTACAAATTGTCTGAAACCCTACTGCCAGGTAGAGGATAAAAGATGCCATTACTGATGTTAATAACATATTAACCATACCTAGAAAAGGCTGAAAAGGAATCTAATCGAAAACCGTTCTCCCAGACCGTAGGATGGGGGATGGAGGGGGGGACTGTAAGAACAAAGGCGAGATGAACAATTCACATGGATCGTTATGGTAAGACATAACTTCTTAATGTGAAATTGTTCAATCTCGCTGTTTGTTCTTACACACGGGTAGCGTCCCTAGCTCCTTTTTCCCGGGTGGCTCAAGGAAGAACATTCCTGAGTACAGTGGAACCAAACGTCGCCCTGTCCCTGGAGCTCTTGTCTAGCTTGTATTGGGCGATAAAGGTATGTGGGTTTTGCCAAAGTTGCCGCTGCACAAATGGTATCTAAAGCCAAACGAGCGGTATGGGCTGAAGAGGTAGCAATCGCCCTTGTAGAATGAGCTCTGGGTTTGAAAGGGAGTTGTTGTTTGGATTCAGCATATACGAAATTTATGCAGTCTGAGAGCCATTTGGATAAGGTAACCTTCGTTACTGCCTGTCCTTTTCTTTGGTCAGCATATGAGACAAATAGTTGATCTGACTTTCTGTACTCTTTTGTCCTATGTAAGTAAAATCTTAGTTGTCTGTGAACGTCCAACTTGTGCAATGTGTATTCCAGCTTATTGGAATGATTTTTAAAGAAGGTAGGCAGTTCAATAGATTGACTGATGTTCTGAATCTAACAAACCTTCGGAAGAAAAGATGGATTGGTGCGCAAGGTTACTCTATCAGGACGAAAAATCATGTACGGGGGTCAGATAGATAGAGCCTGTAACTCTGAAACTCTTCTGGCTGAAGTGATGGCAACCAGGAAAAGTGTTTTCCACGAAAGCAATTTTAACGGAGTTGTGGTTGCTGGTTCAAAAGGGGGCAACATGAGTTGTGACAGCATGAGATTAAGATTCCAAGGTGCTATTGGATTACGAAAAGGGGGACGGAGATGAAAAGTACCTTTCATGAAGGCTTTACAAAGACTGTGGGACATAAGAGAACCATCCTTACGGCCAGTATGAAAATTGGATATAGCGGCCAGTTGAACCCTTATAGTGGATGTTGATTGCTCCTTCTTGAAAAAGTGAGGAAAGGAAATCTAGTATCTTATGTACTGGGGCCCCGAATGGATCTATACCCTGTTTGGAAGCCCAGTGCGCAAAACGGTTCCATTTGCTGATGTACAATTTTCTTGTAGATGGTTTGTGAGAAGATACAATAATTTGTTGTACTGCAGGAGATAGTAACTCCGACCTGGCTAAGATGGGAAGCGGAGCAGCCAAGCTGTCAGTTTGAGGGACTTGAGGAAGGTGTGAGGAACTCCCGACAAGTGTGTCAACAGATCTGGCTCTGGGTCCAGAATCCATGGTTCCTCCACTTGATGGGATTGAAGGAAGGGAAACCAGATTTGTCGAGGCCAGAATGGGGCCATCAGTATTATGGTCCTGTCCAGACGTTTGGCTTTCTGCAAAAACCTGGGAATGAGTGGAACAGGAGGAAAAGCATAAAGGAGACCCGGGGGCCAATCGTACACCAGTGCTTCCCTGGGGACACCCCCTGGGGGAGGGTAACAGGGCAAAATAGCTTCTGCATTTGGCATTCAAAGGGGATGCAAACAGGTCGCAGCAAGGCTGGACCCATCTGCGGAAGATCTCTTCCGCCACTTGAGGGACCACTCGTGATGGAACAGGATGGCTCTGCTCAACCTGTCCGCGATTACGTTGGAAATCCCCGGGATGTGCGTTGCTATCAGAAAGCGTCCTGTAGACTTTGCCCATTGCCAAATTCTGAGGGCCTCTCTGCATAACGGGTAAGATCTGGTTCCCCCTTGCTTGTTTATGTACCAGACCAATGACATGTCTGTCTGAACTGTCTCTGTTCCCCGAGGTAAGGACTTGCGAAAGTGTTGCAACGCTAGAAACACTGCCCTCATCTCTAGAACATTGATGTGCAGATTGTACTCCATGTTGGACCATTGACCTTGGACTGTTTGTCCCTGAAAGAATCCCCCCCACCCTATCAGGGAAGCGTCCGTGGTTAGAGTTGCTACCGGACTGGGTAATACAAAGGGTCGTCCTAGTGTTAGCTCTTGACTGTGTATCCACCACAAGAGATCCTTCTTGCAATAATTCGTGATCAAGATTTCGTGAGACAGTGGAAGTTGTAGATACGACCATTGGGCGAATAGCATCCATTGAAGGATCCTCATGTGCATCCTGCCTAAAGGAACTACAAGAAGGGATGCTGCCATCAAGCCTAGCACTCAATACTTGTCGTGCAGAAACTCTGTTGTTGTGAAGGAGCGAAATTTGGTGCCTGAGGTCTGACACTCTTGATGGGGGGAGAGTAACTTGAGCCAGGGAAGTGTCTAGCTGTGCTCCTATAAATAAGATATGCTGTGACGGCGATATGACAGATTTTCCAAAATTTACCGTTATGCCTAGTGAAGAGCAAAGACTGATGGCGTAGTCCCTGGCTTGTAGAAGACGACACTTGGTGGTGGCGGAAAGGAGCCAGTCGTCTAGATAAGGAAACACCCGGAATCCCTTTCGTCTCAAGTGAGACGCTACTACTGCCATACATTTGGTGAACACCCTGGGGGCTGAGGTGAGACCAAAGGGCAGAGCGCGAAACTGGAAATGACTGGCTCTCAGCCGGAAGCGCAAGTGATCTCTGGACGCCCTGGCCATTTTGATATGGTAGTATGCGTCTGAGATCTATACAGCACATCCAGTCACCCTTTTGCAGAAAAGGGAGGATTGACTGAAGCGTGACCATCCGGAACCTTTCCTTTTTCACAAAGGTATTTAACTTGCTGAGGTCTAAAATTGGCCTCCAGTCCCCTGTTTTCTTTGGAACTAAAAAGAACCTTGAGTAAGTTCCGGATCCTATTTGGTCCGCTGGGACTGGTTGGATGACTCTGTTTTCGAGCAACCTTCTTATCTCTATGGTTGCTTGGTCTCGCAGACTGGGTGGAACATTTGGGAGTTTTTTGGAGTTTGGTGGTATTTTTATGAAGGGAATGTTGTAGCCTCTGGTAACTATGCTTTTTACCCAGTAATCTGATGTAAGATTTAGCCAGGCCTCTGGGTATAAAGCCAAGCGACCCCCGACTGCCTCCACAGTAGGACAGCCGGGCCTGCACTCAGGAGTGCTGGAAGGGTTTTCCAGAGAAGGTCTCTCTGTCACCCTGATTTTGCGGACCCCCTCTGCCGGCTGGGAGGCGTCTTCCGTTTCTTCCCCCTCCTCTGCCTCTGGAGGGGGCGTCACTTTGGGTGTGTTGAAAAGATCCTGAGTCTTTCGGAACCACATCTTTCCTCCTCATTGCCCTTTAGGGTAGGGTCTACATGGAACGGAAAAACGGACCCCTACAGCAGACAGGGTCTTCCCTTCTTGTTCACACCTCGTGAGAGTCTCCTTTACTTTGGGCCCAAACAGGGAGGCACCATCAAAGGGGGCATTGGCAAAGGAAGACTTAAAGGCTTCCGCAAAGGAGCATAAGCACAACCAGGATTGTCTTCTCAGGGCAATCGCTGAAGCTGCCGCTCTACTCGATCCTTTGGCTGTGTATGAAATCAGCCTCATGGACGAGTTGACTATGGAATTTAGGGTGTTAAGTTGCGCTGTCACTTTCTCGGCGACAGCAGCATCTGTGTGTCCCTGAAGAGTATCTCCTAATTCCTTAATGAGATCTCTTTGTAAACGCGTGAAATGCATAAGGTAGTTGAGCGATCGGATGGAAAAAGTCGCAGAACTAAATATGTGCTTCCCATATCTGTCCATTGTCCTAGAATCCTTATTAGGAGGATGGACAGAGGAAGATGATTCAGACATCTCTTTCTTAGTGGCCGCCTCCACCACCATAGTGTCTACGGGAACTCCTTTTGTAAGATAGGCTTTATCTTGGGGGGCTGTCATGTATTTGTTGGGTTTACGCAGGACTGGTTCCACTGTATCAGGTGTTTCCCAAGCCCTCTGAGCTACTAGATCCATGAGATCGTCAAAGGGAGGAGTCAACCAGGAGGTAGAAGGTTGAGTCCCAAATGCCTTCAGTAAAACCGATTCATCTGCAGAAGGGGTAAGGGTTTGCCAGTCCCCTCTTTGCTTCAGGATTTCCAAAATGTCTGCAAAAGAGACATCCTCAGAGGTGGACCATGGGGACCCTTCTGTTTCATCTAAATCAGTATCAGATGTAAGAGATTCCTGTGGGGAATCTATGTGCCTCCTCTTGCACAGTCGTTTTCTCGGAACATCCTCAGTGGAACTTCTGGGGATGCATCTGAGGAACCAGAGTCTCCCTGTGGGGACTTCTGAGGCATTGGGTCTCGACGCTTGGTAGGTACCGAAGGCACAGAAGCAGAACACGGACCTTTTGGGGAAGGAGATAAAGATACCGATGAAGTATGTGTCTGATCCGACAAGACCTTCCTCATGATGTCAAAGGCACCGGTGCCCCGACCCGAAGATCCGACCCGATCCGAAGAAGGTCGTTTCTCCGGAATCGGAACCACGGGCTCCGACACCAAGGGCGGATCCGAACTGATCTGAGCCGAGGCACCGAGAGGAAGAGTCGGAACCGAAATCTCGGTTCGACTATCCCCCCCGGAACCCAGGAAAGATGTTCGGCTCCGAGACTCTCCGGCTGGTTCCAAAGGAGTTGAGGACAACGGAGCCGATAGCACTACTGGAGACTTCAGCACCGAGGGCTCTACAATCATCGGTTCTTCGACTCCTAACACCGATGACTCGACGGGTCTCGGAGGAGGAAGTGTCGAGGGAACTGGAATAGCTTCGAGTTTCGAAACCAACTGGGACGAAACCTCGATTAATTTTGACAAAGCCGAGTTCTCCATAAGCTTCTGTACCACTCGGTCCACATCGGAGTCGGAAAGTGGCCTCGAAGAACGGGTCGAAGGGATTGAAGCCGTCACCGAGCGAAGGATAGTAGACGGTGGTACCTCTGATACTGGCTCCAAGACCTGAGCGTCGTGCAGAGATAAGGTCTCGACACCCGGCACCGAAGTCATAGGAGCCAGTGTCCGAATTTGAAAAAAGGTGCTCGGAGCCGATGACTTGGGCTCCGACACTCTTGAAGACTTCGACCCCTTCGAAGACTTCGAAACCTGTTCAGCCTTGTCCAGGGCCTCTTGAAACTCAGGTTTGATCAAACCTCTGTGCAGCAACTTCCTGCATCTTTTCAGCATGACCCTCCCACTAAAGGAATGACAGATGGAACAGTCTTCCAGCAAGTGGAGAGGGCCAAGACAGTAGACGCAGGATGAATGGTTGTCAGTAATGGACATCTTCTGTCTACACTGACACCTTTTAAATCCAATTTTAGTCTTTTCTGACATTTTACTAGAAAAAAAGACAGCACTATATTGAAAAATTTCTAACTACAATATAGGACATATAAGTGTATATATATATATATATATATATATATATATATATATATATATATATAAATAAATGTAAAAAAACACACCACAGCACACTAAGATATATGTATATATATTTTTGAAAGAAAAAATAAAATAGAAAAAGTTAACTTTCTTTTAACTACTGTAAATTCTTACAGACAAAAAACGGCTTAAGGCCCTTACTAATAATATTAAGGTAACAAACTACCTAAACTAGTCACACAACTACTATATATATATATATATATATATATATATATATATATATATATATATATATATATATATAGCTATCAAATGGTAAGATAAAGATTATAAGAAATATAAAAAATTATTCATATTTAACAAGAAAAAATAGTAAAAATTGTACTGGCCCGAGCCTCTCGATGCGATCTGCTGCTAGCGGCAAACTAGATCTGAGGGTTAGCACCGGAGGATCATGGGATATTACTGTGCCTCGAGCTTTCTCGAAGAAGCGAGCTAGTGATGCGGCCGACTCGGAGCCGAGGATCGGCTCCGAACCCGTGTGTAAGAACAAACGGCGAGATTGAACAATTTCACATATAACCGTTACAAACACAGTTAACATTATAATCATTCATAATAAAACTTGTAAAACAGTTATCATATATATGCAGTTACAATTATCTCTAAAAATGTTATGAAGAATACTGCAGCAGAAGGAAAGGAGACAGTGTTAGGTTAAAAAAAAAAAGACAGACTAGTTTAAGTTGTAAATGTTTTGGTATAGAGGAGAAGAAATGATGGTAAGACAGAGGAAGATAGGTTTGTTATTTATTTATCCATTTAAATGGATTAAACTGCAAAACAAAATGCTTTAAAGTAACATTCATGTTTTTAAAGAAAGTTCAGTGAAACAACCCAAACAAAACAAAGGCATAAAATCCAGCAAAATGAAACTGTTAGCAGCTTACCAAACGTTTCACAACTTCTTTGTGATAGCTGTTTTTACCAAAGGATCCAAAAGGCTTCCTCAACAGTATACACTGATGACAATTTTTTTTTCCTCGATTAAACTTGAGTGGTCTATCCAAAAATGTCACATAAAAAGCTATGTAAAAAAAATACTCTGGCACTCAGTGTTAACCCAATTTAATATTCCTGAATGAATGCCATCTGACAGGGTTTCGTACCACATGACAAAAATGGTGCAAGAAATATACCAATGTAAAAAAAAAAAAAAAAATTTGAATTTATTTATTTTAGTTATTATTTTACATTTGTTAACCAGGATTGTCTGACCGAGAGAAAATGCCCTTTTGGTACAAGAAATATCTTAATACCAAAAGATTGCCAAATTCTGATAATTACAGCCACACAGGTAGAAACAGCACTCTCCAAAGCTAAGAATACAGCATCCAAGGGACCAGATGACATCCCAGGCTGTGTACTACATGAACTACAAAATGAACTGGCACCCCACTTAAGTGTCATATTTAATCATAGTCTCACTTCAGGCTTCGTGCCCACTGAGTGGCGCACAGCTACAGTTATCCCGCTCACAAGGGAGGATCCACCTTGGATCCCGGGAACTACCGTCCCATCAGTCTGAAAAGCCTGATCTGCAAGGGCATGGAACACATCATCATGGTACTTAAAAACAAAGACCAGTGGCAACCTCCAGACACAGGACCCCACCCAGTTTTGGGTTCTGAAGGGCCGATCTTGTCTCCTGAATCTGATTGACTTCTTTGAATCGGTCTCCAGAGCTGTGGACGAGGGTAAGGAGGTCCACACAGCCTATCTGGACCTCGCCAAGGCCTTCAACCCCATCCCCCAACTCTGGAATCATAGATAAACTTACTAAGCTGGGCATAAATCCCTACGTCACTCGATGGGTTGCCAACTGGCTTACTGACAGAACTCAGACTGTAAAAGTAGCAGACTTCAAATCCGGCTCCAGACAAGTGACAAGTGGAGTACCTTAGGGTTCAGTCCTGGGACCACTCTTGTTTGGCATCTACTTCTCTGAAGTACTGGCCAACATTAAGGGTGAAGTACTGGCCAACATTAAGGGACTCTGGCTAACAAAGTTTGCAGATGACTGCAAACTGGGAGCCATTATTGAATCCCCAAATTATGTGGATATTCTACAAAAGGGTCTTACACAAACAGATGCCTGGTGCCAGAGCCATGGGCTCAAACTTAATACCAAGAAATGTATAGTCATCCCCTTTGGAAAAAAACATGTACCCATGAACTACCACATAGGTGGCAGGACACTAAACATCGAAAGTGTGATGAGAGACTTAGGGACACAAGTGGACAGTGGTCTCGCTTTCGATAACCACATCGCCACAACAGTCAGGAAATCCTTCTACGTGGCACACCTCATCACTAAGGGTTTTTCATCCAGTAAAAAGGAGGTCATTGTCCCACTGTACTCATCCCTCATTAGACCCATTATAGAGTATAATGCCCCATTTGGTATGTACCTCACAAGACATCTGCAACAGCTGGAAAGGCCACAGAAATACCTCACTAAAAGAATCACAGGCCTAAAGCAGATGCCCTATGCTGACAGTCTAAAAAAACTCCAGCTATACTCTGTGGCATATCGTCTACTCAGAGGCAATCTCTGCTTAACATACAAGGCCATGTCAAACCCCGAACTGTTGGACATGCTCCACTTAAAGAAATCCCAATCCCTCAGAGCCACACGCTCCAGGGAACTAAACCTTATCACAATGAACAAAACATGCTGGAGGGATAGGTTCCTGACCCAGAGACTCCCCATATTGTGCCCATACATGTCAAGCAGAGCACCTCATTGGCCCTCTTCAAAAGGAACCTTGATGATTGGATGAAATAGGAAATTCTCCCTGGGGATCATGTCAGTTGCCCTGCTAGACAGGGGCCCAGAGAAGTAAATATTGTGGGAAAAAATTTCCAGGAAATTGTTATGGCTAGGCTTGCATAGGCCTTAGGGCCGACAGCCTAGTACCAAACTATGAACCTATGAAAAAACTGTCATTAGGGAAACATGAAACAAGGCCATTTAAAAGGATTTCTCAGAATGAATGATGCACAAAATATAACTTTCATTGTGCAGAAATGTGGAAATGGCTAAATTTTCTTGGATCATGCTTTCTCACAGAACTTTGCTACCAGTCTTTTTCCCTTTTTGTGGATTAATCTGGCTGGACAAGAAATGGATACATTTTGGTGGAATCTTATTGGTATGCTCTTTGCAAAGGACTTCTAAAAGTTGTAAGATTCTGTACCGGGCTTTTGGCTGGGATGGGACGGTTTTGAATTAAGGTTAAGTTTATTATTCTAGGGAAGACAGCCATGTTATGCACTGGAGTTAAAGACTGGCATAATACATTCAGTCAAAAAAAAAAAAAAAAAAGTGTGCCAGAGTTGGATAATGGATGACTAAGGTGACTTGCATAGCATTAGAACAAGTGGACTGTTGAAAAAGAGCCTGGCAAACTTGCTATCCCTGCAGGTGAGTCAACAATCTTGGTTTGCTGAAATATTGGTTATAACACAACGGGAACAATGGTGTTTTGGATAAAATTTTGTACAGCCATGGATTGAGAAGTAATCATGAAAAGTGTGACTTTCTACATTGGTATTTGAGTTAAAGTGGTATACTATTCCACTGGGACAAACAGTTAAGGGAAGCACAGTGTTTACAGTATTCAGAGACTATGAGGTGGTATACTTTTGAATGTTAACGAATTACATTAGTGGCTGGGGTGAAAAAGCTAAGTTATATTTTGTAATGCATTTTTTTAATTCCCTCTAAATAGCTGTCAAACTGCAACTTTCTAAACACTGGACCGCCTGTAACTTGTTACATTTCATTTCCGAATTACAACAAGATTGTTTTCCACTGTTTATTTTAATAGTATTTTGGAAGGGTGGACTAGTGAAGTACTATGGTTCAAAGATCCAGTTCAGTACATGTACGGTTTTGTCTTTGGTATTCATTGTACATGAATAAGGAATTAGTGTGTAAAGCTTACTGACTTAGTAGCATACTTAAACTCTTAAAGCTAGAAATCTGGACAAAGCCTAAAATAAGGGGGAAGGGCTAAAAATAGATGTATTGCATTTATAAACATAGAAAGTTGGTAAAACATGATTTGTGTTAGCATGCATTTCCTGAAGGATACAGATTCTGAAACTCAAATGTATGTCATTTAATGACTTCAGTCCTCGGTGACGTGTCAGAATTCCACAAATTTAATGAGGAACAGCCAAAAAATAAGAGGCAAAAATCTGGACAGTTGAGACGTATGCTCAGAAAGTACAGTTGTGTACACTTAGATGTTCGAATGTATCCACTGCTGCAGTCATCACATTTGGGTTATCTGCCTGCAGGTAGCCCTCAGCCGGCCTGAATACCAGAGTCTTGGATTCCTGCATCGGATGCTGTCTCTCCTTCCATGACATCAGATCGTCTGGGGTATAAAACATGCAGTCGACGCCATTACATCAGTTTTTCTTGTCCCAGATATCAGGTGCCCCCACAATGGGAAGCAATTATATGTTATGGTACACCTCCATCAAAAAGCAAATACACCAGAAAGCTTAAATAAACCAAACAAGAAGGAAAGGTAGAGACAAAAGAAGTCAGGGGGCTGGAGAGAGGGAAAACAGGACTGCAACACTGAATACACTTGAACATCTACATTTATGGTAAGTATAAACAAATGTACTATGTTCTTCGTGTTTCACTGTTGCAGTCATCACATTTGGGTTGATTCCCAAAGCTGAGAAAGTTAGAGAGCATTAGGGCTAGATATTAAGCCCTACAAGACTGCAGTGGCAAAACCAGCTCTGGACTTAGAAAAAATAGGCATGGGGTAATGCTTGGTGAAGGTATGTACAGAGCTCCAGGTAGCAGCTTCTAGGATGTCCCTGGTAGGGACTCCTCTGAGAAAGGCTGTAGAGGTAGATGCAGCCCTGGTGGAATGTGATCTTATCCCCAGTGGGGTAGGTTTTCCATGGTGCTTATAGCAGAAATGAATGCAATGGGCTATCCATTTAGAAATGGTTTGCTTTGAAATGGCCTTCCCCTCTGCCCCTGCAGCAAAGCCAACTAAGAGTTGTTCAGATTTTCTGATAGCCTTAGTCCTGTCCAAATAAAATCTAAGTTGTCTGCACACATCCAAAGAGTGCAGTATTCGTTCTCCTTTGTTTTGTGGATTTGGGAAAAAGGTAGGCAAATGAATGAACTGATTTAGGGCCACACTAGACACCACCTTGGGCATAAAGGAAGGATTGGTCCTGAGGGAAACCCTGTCTGCATGGAAGAAAATGAAGGGCTAGAAGGAAGGCTGTTTTCCAAGAAAGGAATTTCAACTCTGAAGTTGCAGATGGCTCACAAGGAGGGAGAATGCGCTTTTCCAATAGAAAGATAAGGTCCCAGGCCGAAGTAGGGGCTCTCCTGGGGGTCTTAAAATTTTGGCCCCTCTGATGAATTGCTTTAGCACGGGGTGAGAGAAGAGGGGTGGTTCAGTATTACAATGTGCTCAAATGGCACAGGCATGAATTTTAATTGATGAGAAGGATAGGCCCTTGTGGAGCATTTCTGTTAAGTACTGAATTATATGAGGTAAGCGGGGCACCGTTGTGCCCATCCCCTGAGTCTGGCTCCAGGAACAGTACATTTGCCCATCTCCTGAGTCTGGCTCCAGGAACAGTATATTTTCCACTTTTCAGCATAGGATTTTCTAGTACTAGGCCACCTTGCCTACAGAATGACATCTAGCCCTGCTTACTGAGGGATGCTATTGGAGAGCTCAAGGAATAAGCCAGGCTGCAAGGTTCAGGGTATGAAGCTGAGGGTGCAGAATCTGGCCCGCCCGCTGGGACAGCAGGGAAGGGGACTGAGGCAAGTGCCATGGTTCCAGCAGTGTCATAATGCGCAAGAGGGGATACCAGTGCTGGCGTGGCCAGTCTGGTGCAATTAATATTGTCCTTGGCTTCTCCTGTTTGATCTTTAGCAGAACCTTCGAGAGGAGAGGCAGAGGGGGAAAGGCATAAACCCAGAGGCTTTCCCAGGTAAAGGACAGGACATCCACTTTCCAAGCTTGAATGTGGGAAGTCCTTGTGCAGAATTTGTCCAATGGTAGTTCTGAGGGGAGGCAAACAGGTATATCTCTGGAGTCCCCCATTTGTTTCTCAAGAGGTTGAATATTTATGGTTCTAGCTTCCATTTGTGTGGGTCCATGAGATTTCTGCTTAGGTTGTCTGCCAGTGACTTTTGCTTGCCTGGCAGGAATTGAGCTTGCAGGTGCATTTTGTAGCTCAAGGCTGTGTTCCACAGAGTCATGGCTAGTCTGCAGAGAGGGTACGAGTGGGTTCCCCCTGGTTGTTTATGTACCACATAACTGGTGTTGTCCGTCTTTACCAATAACTGTCCTGGAAGAATGTGGTCTTTGAAGGCTGTCAAGGAATTCTGTACAATTAACATTTCTTTTTGGTTGATATGCAGGTGAATCTGTCTCGGGTTCCATTTGCCCTGAATGCACTGCCTTGCCAAGTGAGACCCCCATGCATAGTCTGATGCGTCTGTTGTTAGGGTTTGGGTGGCAGGAGGGTAGAGTGAAAAGGAGCCCTTTCCTGTGGTAGCAGGCCTCTGCCCACCAAAGGAACTCTGTCTTTATACAAGGAATGCTAGGAATCATTGATTCCAGGTCCTGAGAATGTTGACACCATAGGCTTTTTAGATACCATTGTAGTTTCCTCATATGCAGTCTTGCATATGGAATTAATAGAATGCAAGAAGGCCATGAACCCCAGGGCTTGCAGAATTTTCCTTGCAGATAGCTGGGTCTTTGTGGCTAGTAGTATGAAGTAGGTTGTCAAACTTGTTTCTCTGGAGTGAGGTAAGCCATCAGGGAAGTTGTGTTCAAGCTTGCTCCCAGTAATATAATCTGTTGGCAGGGTACTAGGTGAGATTTCTTTTCATTTATGGTGTACCCCAGTGAGGTTATAGGTTTCTTTACGAATGCCAGATGTTTTAATAGCAAGTCCTGGCTTTCTGCCTGAATTAGACAATCGTCCAAGTATGGGTACATCTGAATATTTCTCTGCCTGCAAAATGCAATGGCTGAAGCTAGACACTTTGTGAATACCCTGAGCGCAGTAGATAAGCCAAAGGGAAGTGCAGAGAACTGATATAGTGCATGCCGCCTGCCCTGAAGCATAGGTATTTCCTGCATGATTCCCTTACTGGAATGTGGAGGTAAGCTTCCTTTAAGTCTAAGGTTGCCAACCAGGCATCTTTGCTTAGCATAGGAAGCAGTTGTTGAAGTGTTAGCATTTTGAATTTTGGGATTACCAAAAAGGTGTTTAGAATAGAGAGGTCCAGGATAGGATGCCAGGAGCTGTCTTTTCTGTGTACCAGGAAAAGTCTTGAATAAAAACCTTGTCCCCTTTCTTCTGCTGGGACAGGTTGAATAGCCCTGATACTTACAAGAAAGAGGACTTGCTGTAGAGCCTCTGCCCACTGATTTGGGGGTAGGTCTGGCCAACCATTTGAGTGTGTAAGTGGAATCTGTATCTGTATCCTTGGGAAACTATATTCAAAACCCATTTGTCCTGGGTAATGAGTTCCCAGTTTTTTGCATGCAAGGCGAGCTTTCCTCCTAAGGGAGCAGGCAGTTGAGCAGGGCTTGGAAGGGTTAAGGTTAAGTCATTGTGCCATTTTTCCATGGGGGGGGGGGGTGTCTTACTACTCCCTGCTTTGGAAGTGGGAGCTCCCCACTGCTTAGGCCTGTGTGCAGCCTGAGACTATAACCTAGGTGGTCTGCTGTTCCTGGGTTTGACCTGGAAGAGGCTGGAAAGGATCAATTCTTTGAAGGCCAATGCCTACTAAATCTGGGAGGCTGTACTTGCAAGAAATCTTTAACAGTTTGCATAGATTTAGCTTTTTCCTCCATCTTTTTTAGGAATTCTGCTTTGTTGCCAAACAGGCGGTCTTGGTTTAAGGGAGCATCCAGTAATTTAGCTTTTACATGATCTGGCAAGTTTTGCTCCTTAAGCCAAGCATGCCTTCTAAGTACAGACCCAGTGACAGCAGCCCTGCAAGATTCTTCTATAGAGTCAAAACCACACTGCAAAGTAAGTTTACCAACTTGTTCTGCAGAGTGCATTAAATCCTATAATTCTTTGTGTTCAGCACAGTCAGGAATCTACATCATTTTCTGTTTAAGTAGTCCCATAACATGCTGCTGGTACTTTAACATTTGAAACTGGCAATTTAAAGCCCTAATGGACAAAGTAGCAGAAGTATATACCTTCTTACCATATCTGTCCAAGGTTCTAGAGTCTCTATCAGAAGGGGTAGGGTTTTTGGCAGCAGTAGCTTTAATGCCCTTTGGTCCTTGTGAAATGGTCTCTGGATCCGCAGTAGGATTCTTGAAGAGAAACTTGAGAGTCAGGTACTCTAATACCGGTCATGTTTTCTGGGAGCTGGAGGTTAAGTGTCTGGGGCAATGCTAGATTCCAAAAAAGCATCATCTACAATGTCCAGAACAGGAGGGATAGCTGCTAAAGGCCTATGTTGAGGGAGGAGTAAGAATTCCCTGAGCCTATTTTTGGAGTCAGAGTAATCCTGGCTTTCCCAGTGGAAACCCTCTCCAAGAGTAAGCAAGGTTTCACCAAAAGAAAAATCTTCTGAAGGAGAAGAAGAGGGAAAGGAATCCTCTGCATTAGAATCCTCATGGGTAGATAAGGGCAAATCCTGGTAATCAGAAGAAACACAAATATCAGTTTCCTGATCAGAAGAATCAGAAGGAAAATCAGTTCTAGGTCTCAGAGGGGGAAGGCTAGCTTCCCCTAATTAAGGTAATAAGGTCTTCAGACATTTTAAGCATTTGTTTTTTAGGCATATGGGCCTAAGCATGCGGTTTGGACAGCGGTTTTCTAGGCGTGGGTCGAGTTTAGGCCTGGATGAAGAAGGTGGCATTGGTTTAAAATGCAAGTCTGTAGGCCTGAATACACCCTCAGAAGCCGGTGCCTGCAGAGCGGCTCCAGACCCATCCAGGCAGAGACATCCGTAGGTTCCATAGTTGAAGAAGCATCTCACGGCATACCGGACTCCAAATGGGTCTCAGTAGAGGCCTGTGTATCTGAGGTAGTGGGTATCAGGGACTATGACAGCACCTCACTAAGTACCGGCGGACTGGCAACTAGCTTAACAGAAGTGTCGTCGGCAGTTTTGGACGTATGCGGTCTGTCCCTGTCTTTATCCTTACATTTTTTTCAGAATATCGATAGTCGGATGGCTTACTGAAGCCATTTCTGGATAGTTACACCGAATACCAAAATAATTTGCTGCAAATATAGCCCGACGACAAATAGTTCAGGGGTTGAACAAGGCACAAAACCGACAGTGAGGGACGTCATGGTCTGGGCCTAAGCAAGGAATGCAGTACGAATAAAAATCTTTATGAGGTATTTGCTATAAACACAGGTAAGACAATTATTAACTTTTACTGACATTGGTTAAGAGCAAGAAAAAGGATCCCAGATGGCGTACTTAGCTTTTTTGAAGATTTAGGTTTTGAAACTCGAAAACGAAAATTTCAGGAGTTGGGCCGACCAGCACTTGCGAAAGTACAGTTGTGTACACTTACCATAAATGTAGACACTCGAGTGTATTCACTGTAGCAGTCATTACATTTGGGAAATCTGCTGGCAGGTTGCCCTCAGTCGGCCTGATTAACAAAGTCTTGGGTCCTGCGTTGGTTGCTGTCCCTTCTTCCATGACATCAGGTCGTCAGGGGTACAAAACATGCAGCAGACGCCATTACATCAGTTTTTCTTGCCCCAGATGTCAGGTGCCCCCCAAAAGGGGAGCAAAATATAAATAAATAATTTAAAACAGAAAAATATACCCCTAAACAAAAGCAAATACACCAAAAAGGCTTTTAAGTGTAATAAAAGAAAGGAGAGACACAGTAAGAGAAAAAACAGGGGGCTGGAGGGAGGGTAACCAGGACTGCAACATTGAATACATTCGAACATCTACATTTATGGTAAGTGTACACAAATGTACTATGCTCTTCGTGTTTCACTGTTGCAGTCATTACATTTGGGTAGATTCCCAAAGCTAAGGTTGGGAGGATGGATTTATACATCATTAGGACCGGCTGTAAGGCCCTGCAAAACAGCAGTGGCAAATCCAGCTCTGGATTTAGAGAAAATTGGTAAATGATAGTGCTTGGAGAAAGTATGAACTGAACTCCAGGTAGCAGCTTCTACAATATCCCTGGTAGGAACACCTCTGAGAAAGGCTGCAAGAGAAGATGTAGCCCTGGTGGAATGGGATCTGATCCCCTGAGGGATAGGTTTTCCATAGTGCTTATAGCAGAAATGAATGCAATGGCTTATCCATTTGGAAATGGTTTGCTATGAAAAAGCCTTTCCCTCTGCCCCTGTAGCAAATGCTACCAGCAGCTCAGATCTTCTTTGAGATTTACTCCTGTCCAAGTAAAATCTAAGCTGTCTGTGTACATCCAATGAATGCAAAATTCGCTCCCCCTTGTTCTATGGATTGGGAAAGAAAGTTGGCAAATGAATGGACTGATTAAGAGCCACACTGGATACCACATTGGGAAAGAAGGATGGACTGGTCCTGAGTGACACCCTGTCCGTATGAAAGATGATGAAGGGCTCCACTGGCATAAGGATCTGTAATTCAGAGTTCCTTCTAGATGAAGTGATTACTAAAAGGAAGGCTGCTTTCCAGGAAAAAAAATTTAAGTCTGCAGTAGCAGCTGGCTCAAAAGGAAGTAGAGTGAGTTTCTCCAATACAAAGTTAATGTCCCAGGCAGAGGTGGAGCTCTCCTGGGTGGTCTCAAGTTTTTGGCCCATCTGAGATACTGCTTTAACAAGATGAGAGAAGAGGAAGGGGGTTCTGTGTTGTAATGAGCTGAAATGGCGGAGGCATGGATTTTTATGGAAGAAAAAGACAGGCCCTTGTGAAGCATTTCAGTTAAGTATTGCAAAATCTGAGGTAAATTGAGCACTGTTGTGCTCATCCCTTGAGACTGATTCCAGGCACAGAATCTTTTCCATTTGTCAGCATAAGGTTTTCTAGTACTGGGTCTTCTCGCCTCCAAAATGACATCCATCACAGGTTTGCTGAGGGATGCTACAGGAGAATTTAAGTGATTAGCCAAGCTGCTAGATTCAATGTTTGGAGACGAGGGTGCAGAATTTGGTTGTTCTGCTGAGACAGTAAGGAAGGTGTCTTGAGGCAGGTGCCATGGAGGGATTTGTGACAGACTGAGTAGGAGTGGAGTAGGAGTGGGTGAGCCAGTGTTGGCAAGGCCAGTCTGGGGCAATCAAAATAATTTTTGGTTTGTCCTGCTTGACTTTTAGTAGAATTTTGGAGAGCATAGGCACAGGGGGAAAGGCATAGACTGATGGGTTTTCCCAGCTGAAGAACAGAGCATACACTTTCCAGGCTTTTATGTGATGAGTTCTTGTGCAAAATTTGTCCAACTGTTAGTTCTGGGCTTCCCCGATTGCGTGAAAACATGTTGAAAATCCGTGGTTCCAGTTTCCATTTGTGTGGGTCCATGAGATTTCTGCTTAGTTCGTCTGCCAAAAAATTTCAGGTTTCCTGGCAGGAAGTGAGCTTGAAGTTGTACTTGATAGCTCAAGGCCGTGTTCCACAATGCCATAGCTAGTCTGCAGAGGGGAGTAGGAATGTGTACCTCCCCTGCTTCTTTATACATAACTGTGGTGTTGTCCGTCTTTACAATTAGTTGTCCTGGATGAAGGTAGTCCTTGAAGGCTGTCAGTGCATTCTGTACAGCTAGCATTTCTTTTTGACTGATATGAAGGTGCATTTGGTTTGGGCTCCATTTGCCCTGAATGCACTTTCCTGCCAGATGAGCCCCCCCCCCCCATGCATAGTCTGATGCATCTGTAGTTAGGGTCTGGGCGGCAGGCCCCCCCCTCCCCCATGCATAGTCTGATGAGTCTGTAGTTAGGGTTTGGGCGGCAGGGGGTGGTGTGAATGGCAGCCCCTTGTTTTGGTGGCAGGCCTCTTCCCACCATAGGAACTCCAGTTGCAGGCAAGGTATGATAGTAATCATGGTTTCCAGGCTGTGACAATCTTGACTCCATAAACTTTTTAAGTACCACTGACGTTTCCTCCTATGAAGTCTTGCATATGGAATTAGAAGAATGCAGGAGGCCATGAACCCCACGGCTTGCAGTATTTGTCTTGCAGATAGCAGGGTTTTTGTGGCCACCTGTTTGAAGTAAGTCACCAATTGAATTTGCTTTTCTGGTGTAAGGAAAGCCATCTGGGCAGTTGTATTCAAGCTTGCAGCCAGGAATGTATTTTTTGTGAGGGTACTAGTTGTGTTTTTTTTTTTTTTTTTTCGTTTATGGTGTACCCTAGACAAGTTAGAACACACTTAAAAATGCCAGATGTTTTAGAAGAATGGACCCGTTTTCTGCCTGAATTAGACAATCATCCAGGTATGGATATATTTGAATATTTCTTTGTCAGCAAAATGCAATTACTGGAGCCAGGCACTTTGTAAACACCCTGGGTGCAGTAGATAAGCCAAAGGGTAGTGCAGAGAACTGATAATGCAAGTAGCCTGCTTTGAAGTGAAGGTATCTTCTGTAAAATTCCCTGATTGGGATATGCAGGTAAGCATCTTAAATCTAGAGTTGCCAACCAGGCATCTTTGCCTAGCATAGGAAGTAACTGGTGAAGAGTCAGCATCTTGAATTTTGGAATGTCCAGAAAGGTATTTAGAGTAGACAGATCCAGAAATGGACGCCATGAGTTGTCTTTTCTGGGTACCAGGAAAATTCTGGAATAGAAACCTTGTCCCTTCTCCTCTTCTGGTACTAATTGAATTGCGCTCATGTTTAGGAGGGAAAGAACTTGTTTCTGAGCCTCTGCCCACTGATTTGGGGACATGTCTGGCCATCCATTTGGAGTTGGTAATGTGTGGAAATAAAATCTGTATCACTGGGGCACTATATAAAACCCATTTGTCCTGGGTTATAAGTTGCCAGTTTTTTGCATGAAGAGCCAGTTTTCCCCCCAAAGGGGAGGCTAATAGGTAAGTGCTTGGTAATTTTAAAGGAAAGTCATTGAGACTGTCTACCATAGGGAGGTGTCTTGATGTTTCCAGATTTGGAAGTGGAGGCACCCCTTTGCTTAGTTCTGAAAGTCCCTTGGGACTGAAACCTGGTGCTTTTAGAATGTTTGGGTTTGGCTTGAGTGGCTCTGAAAGGAACTGGAAAGGACCATTTCTTAGTAGGCCAGTGCCTACTAAATCTTGGCGGTTGTACTTGTAAGAAATCTTTCACAGTTTGCATAGATTTAGTTTTAAAACTTCTTCAGTCTTATTGCCAAACAAACGGTCCTGATGCAAAACAGCATCCAACAATTTTGCTTTAACATGATTAGGCAAAGATTACTCCTTAAGCCAATCATGCCTTCTAAGCACAGACCCAGTAATAGCAGCCCTGCAAGAGGCCTCCAAAGAATCAAAACCACATTGCAAAGTACGTTTTCCAACTTGTTCAGCTGAATGCAATAAATCCTGTAAGTCCTCATTTTCCACACAGTCAGAAATCAACATCATTATCTGTTTAAGCAGTCCCATGATATGCTGTTGATATTTTAGCATATGGAATTGACAGTTTAAAGCCCTGATTGCCAAGGTTGCAGAAGTATAAGCCTTTTTACCCCATCTATCCAGCGTCCTGGAGTCTCTATCAGAAGGGGTAGGAGTTTTAGCAGTAGAAGCCTTAATTCCCTTGGGCCCCTGAGAAATGGTTTCAGGGTCCACAACAGGATTTCTGAAAAGGAATTTGTGGGAGTCAGGAACCCTGTAGTATTTGTCTGGCTTACAAGGAGCTGGAGGCAAGGAATCAGGGGCCATATTGGATTCTGAAAACACATCAACAATGTCTAATGTTGAGGAAGAAGGAAATCCTAAGCCTCTTTTTGGATTCAGAAAAATCCTGACTTTCCCAGTGGAAATGCTCCCTTAAGGTATGTAAAGTTTCCCCAAAAGAAAAATCCTCAGGGGGAGAAGGAGGAATGGAATCCTCTGCATCAGAGTCCTCATAAGTAGGTATGGACAAATCCTTTTCATTAGAAGAGTCAGAAGAAAGAGTCCTGTTCAGAAGATACATAATCAAATTCATCACTAGGCCTCTTAGAAAGGGGGGGGGGGGGGTTTGACTACCCCTGATTAGAGTAATTAAATCTTCAGCCATTTTGATCATTTGTTTTTTAGGCATAGGGGTCTGAACATGTGGCCTGGACATTGGTTTCTTAGACATAGATCGAGATTTTGGCCTTAAAATTGAAGTTGGTGTCGGCTTAATGTACAAATCTGTAGGCCTGAATACACCCTCAGAAACCGGTGCCTGCACAGTGGCTCCAGACCCATCCAAGGTAGAGACATCCGTGGGTTCCATAGGTGAAGTATCTCGCAGCATACCGGATTCTGAATGGGTTTCAGTAGAGGCCTGCGAATCAGAAGTAGCGGGTATCAGGGGCTGCGAAAGTGCCTCACTGAGTACCGGCGAACTGGCGACTGGCTTAGGAGAAGCGTCGTCAGTTTTCAACCTCAACGGCCTGTCTCTGTCTTTTTGTTTGTGTTTTTTCGGTGTTCCGGTAGTCGGATGGCTAACCAACGTCATTTCTGGATAATTAAACAGAGATCTAAAATATTTAGAAGCAAAAATGTACCGACGACGGATAGTGCGCTGATTAAATAAAGCACAAAACCGACAGCAAGGTACATCGTGGTCAGGGCCTAGGCAAGGAATACAGTACAAATGGAAATCCTTATGAGGTATTTGCTTCCCACAAGTAATACAATTATTAACTTTTACTGACATCGGTAAGGAGCAAGAAAAAGCTTCCCCAACGGGGTACTTAGCTTTTAGTTGAAGACTTCAGTTCTGAAACTCAAAAACGAAAATTTCAGGAGTTGGCCGACTGGCACTTGCGAACTGCTTCTGCTTCGGGCACCGCGTGGCAAGAAAGACTGATGTAATGGCGTCGGCTGCATGTTTTATACTCCCGACGACCTGATGTCATGGAAGAAGGGACAGCAACCAACGGAGGACCCAAGACTTTGTTAATCAGGCCGACTGAAGGCAACCTGCCAGCAGATTACCCAAATGTAATGACTGCAACAGTGAAACACGAAGAACATCTGCTTCGGGCACCTTGCACCAAGAAAGACTGATATAATGGAGTCGGCTGCATGTTTTATAGCCCTGACGACCTGATGTCATGAAAGAAGAGAGAGCATCCAATGCAGGAATCCAAGACTCCGGTATTCATGTCGGCTGAGGTCTACCTGCATGCAGATAACCCAAATGTGATGACTGCAGCAGTGAAACATGAAGAACATCTATAGAATGCTTGTCCTACGTGTTACTACATGCCTAGATGTGGAGAGTTCCACATTGTAGAGCATGTGTTTCTCAAGGTAAGAACAAAAATAGGAGGCAAAAAAAGATGTGAAGGCTAAATGAATTTAATCTGATGCAGAAACAGGTGTTAGCCTAGTATATGACAAAATTAAGGCAAATGAGAAGGAAACAAGTTATTAAAGCACCACAGTTGCATGATCATGGATATGAACCACAGTAAAAAAAAAACAAAATAAAAAAATGACAAGCAATTTAAGGCAAATATTACTGGGATAAATGTTTTTCGCCATCTTCCTGTTCAGCAAATGTATACTTTATAGCAAGGTTTATAAATAGTACACATTTCTGCCCTGCAGTTGGGTAAGAGAATGGAAGGTACTGAAAGGCTAAAAGGAAGATAAGGACTTACTAAATAGTTAAGTGTACTACAGTACCTTTGCACTGGACTGTTCAGTACAAAGCAAGCATACAGTGTTCCTCTGTAAACATGTAATTTGTTTAATTTGGCTTGGATTTTTTAACACGTTTATAGAATTATCACTCAAGACATATGCAAACATACATTTATATAAAAGAAGACAAACCATGTTGACTGTTAAAAACATTACACATACTCTCTTTTGTACAATCATCATCAATCCAGCATTACACAAATTGTGGAATCCATGCCTTCCCTAAAATGTCACTCCTCTTCCAAAACATTTTTTTTGAATGTATTGTTACCATAATTTGTATTTTTTTCTTTTATATGCAGTTTGCTCCTACCCTTTTTCTGGTGTTCCACTTCCAGTTCCTTTATTTCTTTTACAATACTCACTACTACAAATAGAGTTGGCTTAGACTTTGAATTCCATTTTCTAGTAACTGTTTTTGGCAGCCAACCTAAATTTGAATTTTGGTCAATAAAGCTGATGCAAACCAAAAAGTGCATGTCAAAAGTATGGATGGTATTCATAGTGACTTTACTGGTCTATGACAGGAAATTGTACAGGCTAAGGCCACCTTCAGCATAGTAAACAAAGGCATGCTGCACTGAGATGCAACCCAGTTAGCTTAAGAAAAATTATGCAGCCGAGACAGTAATGAGATAAAGATGAGGAATGCTTAAAACTGTGCGACAAACTTGGGTAAATGAATTATTTTCCAATCTGTTTGTGATCCACTGTCTTTTAATGTACCTCTGTGCCTCAAGCACATACCTTATAAAAGGTGAAGTTGCACCTTTTTATCTACACTGCAACTGGCAAATGTGCTTGCTGTAGCGGTCAAGCCAGGCTATTTCTCTGTGAGCTGCTTGTCAGCTGTACTTTAACTACAAGTGATCAGCAGTGCTCACTGGCTGAGAAGGCACAGGAATAGGCAAAGAATGACTCGTATTAATTTTGCTGACCAAGAAATCCTTCCTAGACTTACAGTGATCACGGAAATACTAAAGGCTTTAGTGAGTTTGTAAAGCCCACAGGCGGGCAGACTGGAATGATGTGTGGTCTTCCTACACTAGTGGACATCAAGGTATATATATATATATATATATATATATATATATATATATATATATATATATATATATATAAGCCCACATTGTATTTGCTAAAGAGGCCTCCTAAAGGCAAACCAGAGAGAGAGAAATTACTTCTCAGGCTTCTGCCTTGTGAATACTTCAGCAGCTCTTCGACACAGTCTCTTCATGTGTGGATCAGTGGATTTATCTGACAGTATCACCTCAGGACCAAACCAGAAATGTAAGAACCTTCTGCCGGATGGCACATTTTCCAGAGATGCTTGGTGCGACAGACTGCACCCATGTTGCCAGTGGGGCAACAGCTACACAACTGGGATTTCAGTACCAGAACAAGACGGGCTACCATTCCATCAACTGCTAGGCAGTGTGTGATGCATGGGAGCGCATCACCGATGCATTGGTCCAGCATCCTGGCAATGTTCAGGATTCTCATCTGGCAAACAAGTTCACTCTAGCACCTCTTCCTGCATGGTAGGATACTCCACTGTCACCTTAGTGGGATAAATGTTTTTTCCATCCTCCTGTCGGGGGGTAAGAGTTGGTAAGGCACTGACTGGCTAAGAAAAGGATTATCAGATAGTAAAGTGTACTAGAGTACTTTTACATCAGACTGTTGAGTATAAAGTAAACATAGTGTGGTTCTAGGAATATATCCTCAAACACCTGGAATACAGGAGGAACTGATACAGAGGAAGACTAGGTATCTTTCATGCAACTTAGACTTCCTTTGAGCACCACCTGAAATACTTACGTCTCAGAGTTAATGTTTCCCCAGACCTCCTGTAAGTGAGCCCAAATCAAGATGTTTTCTTCATTTTTCATATAGCTGAAAGGCATAAATACATAAAACCTCTCTCATCTGACTGAATAATAGACTCTGGGCAAAGCACTATCCTTTCCTGGCTTGACAGTGCCACTTCTAATGTTGACTGTTGGGCTGTTTGTGATTGACTTGATTGAATCACTTGTAAATACATGGCTGTGTGGTACACAAACACACTTTTTTGAAAGTAGTGCCAAATATTAAAACTTCCATAAGATACTACTCACTTTTGGCTCTTAAATTCAGATTTTACTACATGAAGACAACAAACCACGAAATACTGAACCCTACTGGGATTAGCAAAGTGTCCACTGACTTGCTAGCTAAATTATACTTCTGTCCCTTACTCTTTTCCAATGCACAATGTATTCATAAGTGAACCTTCAGTAATCAAAAAGGACAAACACCATTGGAGTTAGTGTTTGGTCTTCAGCACTTGCATTGTCTAGTATGCAGGCTGTTTTGAACAGGTATGCATTAACCCAGAGACACAAAACAAGACTGGCCCACCACAGTATTCTGGACCAAGATGTTCAGGATCTTCAATAGCAGGAACCTCTCCTGACAATCCACACACAAAAGGGATATCCACTGTGACAGCCTAGAAACCTGGCATCCAGCCTGGAGGTCTGACTGACAAAGACAGACTTGGCTGGCAGCAATACATACAGTTCAGTTCCACTGGAAAGAATTACGTTTAACAAGTGGTGAGGCTAGAAGTGGACAAAGCATCACCTTACCAGAACCAATAGTCTAAAGCCTCTGAGGGATCAGTAGGATCTCTATACAGCCTCTCCCTATGTATTCCGGTTCCTTAACCAATTTTTTCCAATTTCTTTACTTTCTCATGGCTGGCTGCCAAAGGTGGTTTCACCACTGAATAAGGGACAAACACCTCCTGTGCCAGCATCAAGAGCTTCTGGTGCTCAAAAGAGGCATGTAGTTCATAGGCTTGTCAAAGTACAGTACTTTTTGCTTAAGATAACACACATTGCTTACAAGTGAAGACTTTGTGGTTTTCCACAAGCAAAAAGGGCACTACAGATAATCCTTGGGTAGAAACTGCACTTACAGGCACATGTTGTTTCCGGGGAGCATCATGAAACTTGGAAAAATATGTCCACAATGAAAGGTCACTGTGTATTTTATCATAACTGCAGAACTTCAGAGGGATGCTCAGTGAGCAGTCTGAAACATAATGAACTCGCCTCACTACTGTCTATTCTGGCTCTCAACTTCACAGCAGCAGTCATCAGAAAAAACACTCCTCTTTCTAAATAGCAGGTAAACAAAGCTATGTCAATAAAGGGAAGAGCGCTGCTCTCTTCTCCAGGTCACTTGTGAACCAAAAAGATGAAACCTGTCAGAGACGTGAGAACAATTTCATTCTAAGTAGCACCGAAGACTAATCAAAAGACCAAATTATGGAAATTTAACACCCTAAGAAGACATGGAGTTATGAAAAGAAACTCAAAGCACAGTTGTTTGAACAAACTCACCATAACCAGATATTACAGTACAATGATTAGTGCTGCTGTGTAATTAATAAAGTATTAAAATTGTAATGAAGGCAGATGTCAGATCACCTAGCCAGCCATACAATGTGTTCTGAAGACTTTCACAAGAAGGCTGGCATCTCACATGTTTTTTAATGACCAAGATGGTCACCAACAAATGCGTTCCTGGAGACCACAAAGCAGGCTGAAGGCTGCTCTGCCCTCTTATACAAGAGAAGGAGCAGGGAAAAAATAGCAATACTACAAGACAGGATGGTAACCTTTCAAAAATAGAAAAAAAAAATGAAATGGGGGAATGGAGGAAGCCTATAACGTAGTAGTTGATGACACTACTCTAACATCTATGAATACAATTAAAGTGAAGACCCCCTCCCCACAAAAAAAAGTACTACATTCATCCACTGCTCAACTGATTTTGTCTCATATTTTGCACTGTTTGGCAAAAGTGCAGAACACTACACTCCTTGATGCACATATCACCCCCACGCAAGTACTACCTACAACATAATGCGTGCACACTACTATTGCTGTGTCATGCATTTAACTAATGAATATCCATTACCTGCATGATCACTTACACAGTTGGCAAGTACTGTATATTCATAACAGAAGCAGTTTCTGACTGCAGCAATGGTGAACAAGTGCTTTCAGGTTTACCATTTATAGGTAAATGTTATAACTGGCTGCCTTTGCTGTAGTACTACTGTCAGAGAGAGCATCATTATGTGGCACAGGTATACATACTCGTGCTATTATTAATCATAATACTTACCTATTTATAAGGTATACATGTTCACTACAGTTATTTCTTCAGTGTCTGCGCCCAACTTTTAGTGCAATTTTATCCGGAAAGTCAGTTTAGTGAATTTTTTTAAATTATTCTAGACGTTTCTTCGTGGAATTTTGTTTCCTGAGCACCAAGTAGAGAGGTTAGGTATGACAGTTTGCTTACATATAGCTTTTAATGACCATCACTTTAGTTTTGTCTTCACAGGTCTTTCAGTGCCTTATAAGTCTCTATTTCAGTGTTAATAGCCTTTGATGGTAGAAACCCTTGCCTGTGCAAAGTCTGGCATTACGGACTGCAATCCTCAGTAACTTAAAAAAAAGAGTTATGTACTTACCATAACTTGGCATCTGTGGTATCCAGTATCATTATTCATCAAAGATGGGTCTCAGATCCAACCTCTAGTCTAACCTCAGACAGATCCAGAGCTCAAGCTCCTCCCCTTCCCATAATCCTTGCTACCTGCTAACCCTCAGATCGAGTTTGTTAAATTAGCTGAAAAGGGAAAAACTGCAACAGGAACCAAAACTTTTCACTAAATACAAACCACTTCAGCCTCGCCAGAATACCTAGAAAGAGGGGAAGGGAGGCGGGAATGCGATGAATAATGACACTGAATAGCACAAATACCAAGTTAGGGTAAGTACACAACTCTTTATCCGATGCTATCCATATCATCATTGATCAAAGAAGGGTTAGATTGCCCAGCTACTATGTACCCTGGGTGGCCTGAAGGAACGATATTGTCGGAGCAGAGGAACCAAAGGAAGCCCTGTTCATAGACACAAAGTCCAATTTGTAGTGCAAAATGAAAGTGAGGATTAGTCCAGTCACAGCAGCACAAATCTCAAGAGAAAGTCTAGCCAAAAAGGCAGATGACATATCAACAAACCTAGTAAAGTGGGCCTTAACTGGTCTGGACAGTTATAAATCTGAACTATCATAAATGAAACAAATACAACCAGCAATCCACCTGGAAATAGTCAGTTTAGAAAATGCCTGGCCCTTTCACTTTTGGGAGAAAGCCACAAAGAGTTGGTCTGACTTTCTAAACTTCTCAGTCCTTTTTAAACAAAAATGCAATTGTCTGTGGACATCCGAACAATGCAAGATCGATTCCCTTTTATTAAAGTAATTAGGGGAACAAGACAGATAGTTGAATCAACTGATTGAGATAAGCTTCTGAGGCCATATTAGGGAGAAAGGAAGGATTTGTTCTAAGACACCCCGTCCTTAAGATCATGAACAGAGGCTCAATGTACAGAGCCTGAAGTTCCAAGACCCTCTTGGCAGAAGTAATGGTAGTCTTCCAGGAAAGAAATTTAAGATCACATGAACCAGCAGGTTCAAAAGGTTTGTGCATTGCAGCACCAAAGTCAAATCCCATGGTGGGGACGGATCCTTAATAGGTCTAAGGAAGAAAACTCCTTTCATAAAGGCTTGCACAACTTGGAAGAAAAAGTAGGCTCATCACTGATATGAAAATTAGAGATGGCAGCTAACTGGAGCTTAATGGTAGAAAAACTCGTCCCATCCTGAAATAGGGAAGATAAGAACAGCAAAATATCAGGAATATGGGCTGAAAAGGGATCTAGATTGGCCCAAATGGAAAACCTTTTCCACTTACTGGAATACACCTTCTTTGCAGATGATTTTTGAGACACCAAAATAATGCTACTCACTGGCTAAGGAAGCCAGGACTGCGAAAGGATTACTGGAACTGGAGAAACCATGTGGTTAGCTGAAGGGTCCGCAGAATGGGAAGTGGAAGCCCCCAAGGATGGGAAATGAGATTCGGAATTTGGTCTGGTATCCAAGTCGGATACTTGTAGATGCGACCTTAGGAAGGAGAACCATGTGTGACGAGGCCAGAAAGAGGAAATGAGAATGGGAAAGGTCTTCAGGTAACGAGCTTTCTGTACGATTCTGGGTATTAGGGGAATAGGGGGATTAGCATAGAGGAGACCTGGTGGCCAAACGTGAACAAGAATGTATATGGGTGACTCCTCAGGGCAAAGTAATTGCTGCATTTGTGGTTAATTGGGGAGGAAAAAAGGTCACAGCATGGTTGACCCCAATGGTCAAAGATTTGCCTTGCCACTGACTGATTCAGGGACCACTCATGAGGACTTAAGATAGACCTGCTGAGTTTGTCGGCCAACACAAAGGAACTCCCGGGAACATGAGCTGCAAGAAGAAAGCACTTGGAAGACATTGCCAATTCCCACACTCTCATGGCCTTTGTGCACAGAGGATAACACCATACTGCCCCTTGTCTGTTGATGTACCAGACAGCCACCATGTTGTCCATCTGCATAGCTATAGTCCCCAGAGGGAGGCAATCCTGAAAGGTTTGCAACATTCGGACTGCTCTAATCTACAGGACATCTATGTGCAATCTGGTCTCTATGGGGGACACGAGCACTGAACCGTCCTGCCCTAAAAATGCTCCCCCACCCCACCAGGGAGGTGTCCCTGATCACTGTGGCCACAGACAGGGGAAGACAAAATGGCCTGCCTATAAATAGGTCCTGAGACTGAAGCCACCGAGCAAGATGATTCCTGCATAACGTCATTGTCACAGACACGGGCTGCGATAGAATGGACCACTGGATTGCTAGGGACCACTGGAGAATTCTCATATGATACCTGGTGAGAGGCACTAACTGAATGGCAGCCAACATGCAGCCTAGTGTTCCGAGAACCAAATAAACAGGCGGATGTGCTAGATCCAATAAAAGAGACTTGATCCTGAATGAGCTGGACCCTGCGGGCAGGCAGTGCTACAGTCTCTGACACAGTGTCCAGCAAGACTCCAATGCATTCCAGATTTTGCCTTGGAACTAGATTTAACTTGGGTAGATTCACTGTAATACCTAGACGCTGGATAAGACTGACAACATACCTGGTCACCAGTGTTAGTCGAGGCCTCGTGGGAGCCATGAGAAGCTAATCACCCAGGTACAGAAAAAACCTGGAAACCTTGCAGCCAGAGATGAGCTGCCACCACTACCATACACTTGGTAAACACTAGGGGGGCTGTGGTGAGTCCAAAAGGCAGAACTCTGAACTGATAATGACTGGCCCCTAACTGAACGTGTAAGTGTCTCCTGGAGCGCGTATCGGATCTTTATATGATGGCATCCATCCTTGAGATCCATAGAGCACATCCAATCATCCTTGACCACCCGGAAAGTACAGCTGTGTACACTTACCATAAATGTATATGTTCGAGTGTATTCACTGTTGCAGTCATTACATTTGGGGTAATCTGTAGGCAGGTTGCCCTCAGTCGGCCTGAATAACAAAGTCTTGGGTCCTGTGTCGATTGCTGTCTCCTCTTCCATGACGTCAGGTCGTCAGGGGTATAAAACATGCAGCCAATGCCATTTTATTCAGTTTTTCTTGCCCCAGATGTCAGGTGCCCCCCAAATCTGGAGCAAAAATATATGTATAACAATAAACAGCAAAATATGTAAACGCACTTTTAGCAACATAAACTTTACCTTCATCTAAAAGCAAATACACCACAAAAGCTTTAGAATATAGTGAAGGAAAGAAAAGTTATAGAAAAGGGGGATGGCGGGTGGGTAGCCCGGACTGCAACAGTGAACACACTCGAACATCTACATTTATGGTAAGTGTACACAACTGTACTATGTTCTTCATGTTTCACTGTTGCAGTCATTAGATTTGGGTAGAATCCCAAAGCTATGAATGGGAGGATGGAACTAAATAGCATTAGGGGCGGCTATAAAGCCCTGCAGAACTGCAGTGGCAAAGCCTGTCCTGGATTTGGAGAAGAGAGGCAAATGATAATGCATATGAAGGTATGCACAGAGCACAAAGTAGCAGCTTCTAGAATGTCTTTGGTTGGAACTCCTCTGAGAAAGGCTGCTGAGGTAGAGGCAACCCTGGTGGAATGTGACCTGATTCCCTTGGGCACAGGTTTATCATAGTGCAAGTAGCAGAAACGAATGCAGTGGCTTATCCACTTAGAAATAGTCTGCTTTGATATAGCCTTCCCCTCCGATCCTGAAGCAAATGCCACCAGTGGTTGCTCAGACTTTCTTAGAGATTTGGTCCTGTTTAAGTAGAATCTTAGCTGTCTGTGCACGTCCAATGAATGCGGAACCCGCTCCCTCTTATTCTGCGGATTTGGGTAAAATGTTGGCAGGTGAATAGTTTGGTTAAGAGCTACACTGGATACCACCTTAGGCATAAAGGAGGGATTGGTCCCGAGGGACACCCTGTCCGGGTAAAATGTAATAAAAGGCTCCACAGCCATGAGAGCCTGTAGTTCTGAAACCCTTCTTGCTGAAGTGATTTCCAAAAGGAAAGTTGTTTTCCAAGATAAAAATTTTATATTCGCAGTAGCTGCTGGTTCAAAAGGAGGCAGGGTGAGTTTTTCCAGCACAAAATTGAGGTCCCATGCAGGAGATGGTGATCTTCTGGGAGGCCTTAAATTTTTGGCCCCTCTAAGATACTGTTTTAGCAGAGGATGAGAAAAGATGGGAGGCTCCGTGTTGTAATGAGCCAAGATGGCAGAGGCATATATTTTTATTGAAGAAAAAGATAGGCCCTTGTCAAGCATCTCAGTCAAGTATTGTAAAATCTGAGGAATATTTGGTTTTGCTGAGTCTGTTCCTTGTGCTTCGTTCCAAGCACAGAATCTCTTCCATTTATCAGCATAAGATTTCCTAGTACTAGGCCTTCTAGCTTTCAAAATGACATCCATTACAGATTTATTGAAAGTTGTTTGAATAATTAAATGATCAGCCATGCTGCAAGGTTCAGAGTTTGGAGCTGGGTGTGCAGAATTTGGTTGTTCTGCTCAGACAGTAGAAGAGGTATTTGAGGCAAGTACCAAGGAGGGAGTTGAGACATATTCCTTAGGATTGGGTACCAGCGCTGGCGAGGCCAGTGTGGAGCAATTAGGATCATTTTTGGTTTTTCCTGTCTGACCTTTAGTAAGACCTTGGAGACAAGAGGAAGAGGGGGAAAGGCATAGACTGATAGGTTTTTCCAACTGAAGGACAGGGCATCCACTTTCCATGCTTGTCTGTGATAAGTCCTTGTGCAAAATTTGTTCAGTTGATATCTTTGGGGAGAGTAAAGGTAATCTCCACAAAAAGTTTATTCAAACACAAGAAATAAATTTCTCCAAGTCCTTCTCTCAAACACACGACATAAATTTCTCCAAATCCTTCTCTCAAGCGCTTTCGCTCAGTGCGATACTGAGCTTTATCAAGATAAAAATGCAGGGCAGAACAACCTTATTTATAAAGTCTCTTAATGAGATCATGTACTTCGTTAATTAAAACTAGTCAAGTTACAATTAAAATTAATTGGTGACCAATTTAAAATTAAACAGCAAGATGTTGTATGAAATACATAAAATCCTAAATAAAATGCCTTTTGTTAAATATGTAGTTGAAAAATATGTTATTTAAAAGATATGTCATTTGAAAATCACAAAGCATTCGTGTATAAATAAATAAATATTGTTCTATGCTAATGTCCCATGAAACCCCGTTTGTAGTGATTGATTCTTATAACACTATTTAGTGTGCAATAAATATTACAATGGGGTACCACGAATAAATGATGCGAGTAATAAATAGTAATAGATAAAAATCAAATGTTAAAAATACAAGAATTAAAAATAAAAATAATAATCAAGTATTAAGTGTTCAAACGTTGTTACATAGATTATATTCCCTATACTCAGAATAAATACAAATATAAAATACAAATAATTTGATACAAATAAGTAATGTTGATAATCTCTTACTAAATGCTGTATGCTATAACTTAGCTCTTCTTAGTTTTAAAACACTACTTAAATTTGTGTAGTCATTTAACCCTGGCCATTTAGCTGCATCCAGTCTTAGTTGCCATATAAGCTCCCTATATTTCAATTTAGTCTCCCAGTCACCCCCTCTCTTGTCGGGTGTTATCTGGTCTAACACAATGAACTTGATTTCCATATCTGGGCAGGACAAAGAGTGTTTATAAAAAGCATTGGTCTCTTTTTTCTTGGAAATATCGTAGAAATGCTCAAATTCTTCTCTTTAGAGTCCTTTCTGTTTTCCCAATATAAAAACTTTGACATTTTATACATGAGCCTAAATATACAACATATTTTGCATTGCAGTTAAAATACCCATTAGACCGGAATAGATATTTCCTAGATGGGATGTATATACTATGATCATTCAACATAGCAGTGCATTGTTTGCACATTCCACATTTATAAGTTCCTTTCTTGGATCTACTACCAGTGGTATTTGTCATTTCTTTTCTTTCAAATAGCTCTTTCCCCTGCGTCTAACAAATGTGGGTTTAGTTGGAACCTTTGTTGAAAAATCATCATGCAATGTAAGAACTGGCCAATACCTTGTTATTGTTTCCTCTATCAGGTCAGAATTGCTGGAAAATGTGTGTATGTAACTAGTTTGTTCTAGCTGCTGAGTGTTCTTATGCAAGTTATCCACTTGCGGTAACATGTATCCTAAAAGTGGTGGGTATTTTTCTTCTCTACATGCGGAAATTTCCATGACCAAATTCTTGATTAGTTTGGCCGGGTAGCCCCTTTCACAAAATTTCTATTCTAAAAAGCTAACCTCGTTTGAGAAGTATTCCGCAGTGCTACACATTCTAGAAGCACGGATTAGTTGCCCTTTGATAATTCCTTTCTTTTGATAGAAAGGATGACTACTGCTAAAGTGTAGGTAAGAATTAGAATATGTGGGTTTCCTGTATACTCTTGAAGCAAACTTGCCATTGGTGAAATCCTTGATTATAGTTACATCTAGATAGTTCAAACTAGTGTTACTGACCAAGTGTGTAAAGGTCAAAAAGGAAGTGGTGGAGTTAATGTAATTAAATTTCTGAAAATCCACCTCTGTTCCATGCCATAACAAACATATATCATCCAGGTATCTAACATAGTGTTTAATGTGTTTCACCCAGTCTGTGCCAAGTATGAAAGTCTGTTCCCATTTGTGCAATACAATGTTCGCATACAAAGAGGCACAAGAAGCCCCCATTGCAACTCCCAATTTCTGTTTGTAAATTTCGCCGTTAAAACAGATGAAATTGTTTAACACAATATCCATGAATTCGACTAGCAAATTCACAACATTGGCACCAAGATTGGCTTCTTTGACCAAAACTTCTTTGAACCAATCCAGACCTGTCAAATGTGGTATACTGGGGAATAGTTGCACTATATCGATAGTTACCATTAAAAGGTCTGGGTGGTACAATTGGTATCCCATACCCTTTAGGAAGTCCCAAGAATCTTTGCATATGTGGCTTACTGATGTAACAAACCGTTTGAGGACGTAGTCAATACATTTCCCCAAAGGTTCAGTGATGCTTCCTTCACCAGAAACTATTGGTCTGAATTTTAAAGGGTCCAGTCCTTTGTGGGTCTTTGGAATACCAAAAATTACTGGGATTCTTGGTTTGGCTACAAACAAGTAATTGTACAGCTTTTCATTAATGGCTCCTTGTAAAAGGTGGTCCATTAATAGATAGTTAATTTTGGAATATGCTATGTGTAGCTCATTTGTTGATATCAAGCCATAATGCTCAACATCCTGTAACATGTTGTAAATATGCGCATCATAGTCTATACTGTACATCAAAACTTAGCCCCCTCCTTTATCCGGTTTCTTTACTCTACACCCTTCTTCCTTTAAAAACCTGATAATGTGTGTTTCATTCAAACTTAGATTCTGGGGACCTGCAGCAGGTTGTCTAATGCCAATAGCTCTTGGATCTCTTTCCACCAATTCTTCAAACACCTTAGTGGAGGAGTGTGTGGGAGGGTTAAAGGTACTCTTTCTAGTAAGTATGTCACCTTGACAGGATTGACCCTTGAAGTAGAGAGACAAATTCAACTGCCTAACAAACATTTTAAGATCTATCAGTTCTTTTTCAAGATTAAATGATCATGCTGGTATAAAATGCATATATCTTGTAAATAAGTTAAAATGTTCCTTCGTTATCTCTAAATCAGTAAAATTATAAACAGTAAAATTATTATCCGTGGTCACCGTGTAACTGGTGGGGGTAATAGGAGGTGAATCCAAAGGTACACAACTCTCCTGGTCGGGCATAGCATGACTGATCTAGGTTACATGTTCCATCTCCTCGTTGGGAATCTGCCCCCCCTCCCCCCTGATTTGTCTGGGGGAAATATAAAATCCTGATGAGAGTTCTTTCTTTTCTTTTCCGCTAGTCTCTCACTCCTTCTAGGTAGGTCAACCTGCGTGTCATCATTATTAAAACTACGGACATTGTTGTGCTGTGTAACAGTGTTGTTAGTCCATCTAGCCTTTACTGGGAGTGGATAAGCCATGCCTTCGCTATATTCTCTAAGATCCCTTTCTAATTTGTGTATCTTGCGGTTCACAACCTTAACACAGAACCTGTCTACTTCATTGAAAATATTATCTTAGTTATACCTTCACTGAAGGAAAGCTCTTGTCATTTACTAATGTGTTATTCAACCCATTTAAGTCCTTAAGCAGAGCATCAGCCTTAGTTTCATACTCTGCTACCATAACCTCCAACATTTCAATTCCTGCACGGTTAAAAATGTCACACAGTTTCTTGTAGTATGCAGTACCTTTTTGAACATTATTTGGAAACTTAAAACATCTTAAACCTTTGGGAACCCTTTCTACTTTCACACATTCTTTTAAATAGTCTATTTCCAGTTGGTTCGTTTTGTAGGTGTACAGCTTATCACGTAATGTGTTAAAGTCTTGTTCTATATCAGCGTTGTTAACATTATTGTCTGTACCTTGTTTGAACCAGAACTGTTGTTCCGCCCAGGCATTGAAGTTAAAGTCCTTATTACGGCCACCTACATCACTCGCACCCTGATTGTTTGCTTTGTTTGACCGTTTACTCATGCCCTGCTGGATACTAGACCCAGACTGAACGCCACTGCTTGCTGGCAAGGGTTCACCGGAAATACGTCTTTTCTTCCGCTCCAGCCCCTGTTGCTGGTTGCCTGGCAACGTTGAAAGTGTGTCCGTTTTACTAGTGTGGAAAACTTCTGTTAACTGCGTTAACATGTCCAATACTCTGTTGAATTCAGCCCTGGTAACTGGCCCATTTTCATCTGAAGCTTTTAGCACCTGTGGGGTGCCTATGAAGTCACTCTGTACCACTTCCTCCGCCATGGAACAAATCGGAACCAAGAATACAGCAAAAAGCTTGAAACCAAGACCATGTAAAAAGTATAATCCAAGGCAGCGAAGAGCAGCAAGAAACAGCGATGAAGCCAAAGGTAATCTCCACAAAATGTTTTATACCAGCACGATCATTTAATCTTGAAAAAGAACTGATAGATCTTAAAATGTTTGTTAGGCAATTGAATTTGTCTCTATACTTCAAGGGTCAACCCTGTCAAGGTGACATACTTACTAGAAAGAGTACCTTTAACCCTCCCACACACTCCTCCACTAAGGTGTTTGAAGAATTGGTGGAAAGAGATCTAAGAGCTATTGGCATTAGACAACCTGCTGCAGGTCCCCAGAATCGAAGTTTGAATGAAACACACATAATCAGGTTTTTAAAGGAAGAAGGGTGTAGAGTAATGAAACCAGATAAAGGAGGGGGCTTAGTTTTGATGTACAATATAGACTATGATGCGCATATTTACAACATGTTACAGGATGTTGAGCATTATGGCTTGATATCAAAAAATGAGCTACACATAGCATATTCCAAAATTAACTATCTATTAATGGACCACCTTTTACAAGGAGCCATTAATGAAAAGCTATACAATTACTTGTTTGTAGCCAAACCAAGAATCCCAGTAATTTTTGGTATTCCAAAGACCCACAAAGGACTGGACCCTTTAAAATTCAGACCAATAGTTTCTGGTGAAGGAAGCATCACTGAACCTTTGGGGAAATTTATTGACTACGTCCTCAAACGGTTTGTTACATCACTAAGCCATATATGCAAAGATTCTTGGGACTTCCTAAAGGGTATGGGATCACATTTGTACCACCCAGACCTTTTAATGGTAACTATCGATATAGTACAACTATTCCCCAGTATACCACATTTGACAGGTCTGGATTGGTTCAAAGAAGTTTTGGTCAAAGAAGCCAATCTTGGTGCCAGTGTTGTGAATTTGCTAGTCGAATTCATGGATATTGTGTTAAACAATAATTTCATCTGTTTTAACGGTGAAATTTACAAACAGAAATTGGGAGTTGCAATGGGGGCTTCTTGTGCCTCTTTGTATGCGAACACTGTATTGCACAAATGGGAACAGACTTTCATACTTGGCACAGACTGGGTGAAACATTAAACACTATGTTAGATACCTGGATGATATATGTTTGTTATGGCATGGAACAGAGGTGGATTTTCAGAAATTTGTAAATTACATTAACTCCACCACTTCCTTTTTAACCTTTACACACTCGGTCAGTAACACTAGTTTGAACTATCTAGCTGCAACTATAATCAAGGATTTCACCAATGGCAAGTTTGCTTCAAGAGTATACAGGAAACCCACATATTCTAATTCTTACCTACACTTTAGCAGTAGTCATCCTTTCTATCAAAAGAAAGGAATTATCAAAGGGCAACTAATCCGTACTTCTAGAATGTGTAGCACTACGGAATACTTCTCAAACGAGGTTAGCTTTTTAGAATAGAAATTTTGTGAAAGGGGCTACCCGGCCAAACTAATCAAGAATTTGGTCATGGAAATTTCCGCATGCAGAGAAGAAAAATACCCACCACTTTTAGGATGCATGTTACCGCAAGTGGATAACTTGCATAAGAACACCCAGCAGCTAGAACAAACTAGTTACATACACACATTTTCCAGCAATTCTGACCTGATAGAGGAAACAATAACAAGGTATTGGCCAGTTCTTACATTGCATGATGATTTTTCAACAAAGGTTCCAACTAAACCCACATTTGTTAGACACAGGGGTACCAACATGAAAGAGCTATTTGAAAGAAAAGAAATGACAAATACCACTGGTAGTAGATCCAAGAAAGGAACTTATAAATGTGGAATGTGCCAACAATGCACTGCTATGTTGAATGATCATAGTATATACATCCCATCTAGGAAATATCTATTCCGGTCTAATGGGTATTTTACCTGCAATGCAAAATATGTTGTATATTTAGGCTCGTGTATAAAATGTCAAAGTTTCTATATTGGGAAAACAGAAAGGACTCTAAAGAGAAGAATTTATGAGCATTTCTATGATATTTCCAAGAAAAAAAAGAGACCAATGCTTTTTATAAACACTCTTTGTCCTGCCCAGATATGGAAATCAAGTTCATTTTGTTAGACCAGATAACACCCGACAAGAGAGGGGGTGACTGGGAGACTAAATTGGAATATAGGGAGCTTATATGGCAACTAAGACTGGATGCAGCTAAATGGCCAGGGTTAAATGACTACAGAAATTTAAGTAGTGTTTTAAAACTAAGAAGAGCTAAGTTATAGCATACAGAATTTAGTAAGAGATTATCAACATTACTTATTTGTATCAAATTATTTGTATTTTATATTTATATTTATTTTGAGTATAGGGAATATAATCTATGTAACAACGTTTGAACACTTAATACTTTATTATTATTTTTATTTTTAATTCTTGTATTTTTAACATTTGATTTTTATCTATTACTATTTATTACTCATCATTTATTCGTGGTACCCCATTGTAATTTTACTGCACACTAAATAGTGTTATAAGAATCAATCACTACAAACGTGGTTTCATGGGACATTAACATATAACAATATTTATTTATTTATACACAAATGCTTTGTGATTTTCAAATGACATATCTTTTAAATAACATATTTTTCAACTACAACATATTTAACAAAAGGTATTTTATTTGGGATTTTATGTATTTCATACAGCATCTTGCTGTTTAATTTTAAATTGGTCACCAATTAATTTTAATTGTAACTTGACTGGTTTTAATTAACGAAGCACATGATCTCATTAAGAGACTTATAAATAAGGTTGTTCTGCCCTGCATTTTTATCTTGATAAAGCTCAGTATTGCACTGAGCGAAAGCACTTGAGAGAAGGATTTGGAGAAATTTATGTTGTGTGTTTGAGAGAAGGACTTGGAGAAATTTATGTCGTATGTTTGAATAAACTTTTTGTGGAGATTACCTTTGGCTTCATCGCGGTTTCTTGCTGCTCTTCGCTGCCTTGGATTATACTTTTTACTTGGTCTTGGTTTCAAGCTTTTTGCTGTGATCTTTGGGGAGAGGCAAATAGATCGAGGTCTGGGCTCCCACACTTCTGTGTTACCATGCTGAAGATTTGTGGATCCAATTTCCACTCGTGTGGGTCCATAACATTTTTGCTTAGGTCGTCTGCCAGAGTATTTTGTTTTCCTGGCAGGAACTGAGCTTGAAGATGTACTTGGTAAGTCAAGGCTGTGTTCCACAATGCCATGGCTAGTCTGCAAAGGGGGTAGGAATGTGTACCCCCCCTGCTTGTTTATGTACCACATAACCGTGGTGTTGTCCGTCTTTATCAGTAGTTGTCCAGGATGAAGTAAGTCCTTGAAGGCTGTCAGGGCATTCTGAACCGCTAGCATCTCTTTCTGGTTGATAAGCAGATGTATTTGTTTTGGGCTCCATATGCCCTGAATGCATCTCCCCACCAGGTAGGCCTCGCAAACACAGTCTGATGCGTCTGTAGTTAGTGTTTGGGTGGCAGGGGGTAGAGTGAATGACAGTCCCTTGTTTTGGTGACATGTCTCTGCCCACCAAAGAAATTCCTGTTGTAGGCAGGGAATGAGAGGAATCATTGTTTCCAGACTGTGACAATGTTGACTCCGTAAGCTTTTTAGGTACCACTGCAGTTTCCTCATATGCAGTCTTGCATATAGAATTAGTAGAATGCAGGATGCCATAAACCCCAAAGCCTGCAGAATTTGTCTTGCAGACAACTGGGTTTTTGTTGCCATCTGTTTGACGTATGTTGTCAGTTGCCTTTGTTTGTCTGGCGTAAGGTAAGCCATCTAGGCAGTTGAATTCAAGCTTGCACCCAGGAATGTAATTATTTGAGGGTGTACCAGTTGTGATTTTGTTTTGTTTATTGTGTACCCTAGGCATGTTAGAAGCCTTTTTACAAATGCCAGATGTTGAAGAAGAATGTCCTTGTTCTCTGCTTGAATGAGAGTGTCGTAAGGTAAGGATAAATGTGTATGCTTCTTTGTCTGCAAAATGCAATTACTGGTGCCAGTCACTTTGTAAAGACCCTGGGCGCAGTAGATAAGCCAAAGGGCAGTGCAGAGAACTTGTAATGCAAAAAACTTGCCTTGAAGAGGAGGTATGTTCTGCATGATTCCCTTACTGGGATATGCAGGTATGCCTCTTTTAAGTCTAGCGTCACTAACCAAGTATTTCTGCCCAGCATAGGCAGTAGCTGTTGTAAAGTCAGCATTTTGAATTTTGGAATGTCCAGGTATGTGCTCAAAATCGCTAAGTTCAGTATTGGATGCCATGCATTGTCTTTTCTGGGTACCAGGAGAGCTTTGAATAAAAACCTTGTCCTTTTTTCTGTTCTGGTACTGGTTGAATAGCCCCCATCTCCATGAGGGACGTAAACTTGTTTCTGAGCCTCTGCCCATTGATTCTGAGGCAGACCTGGCCAACTGTTTGGAATTGGCAAAGTATGGAAATGAAATCTGTACCCTTGGGATACTATGTTTAATACCCACTTGTCCTGGGTAAGTAACTGCCAATTTTGAGCATGAAGTGCTCATCCCCCCCCCCCCCAAGGGGGCTGCCAAAAGATACGTGCTCAGTGAAGGTAGAGGGAAGTCACTGGGACTGCTTACTATAGGGTTGTGCTTTGTTTCCTCCAATTTTGGAGGGGGAGGCACCCTATTGCTTTGACCTGTAAGAACCCTGTAATTGGTATCTAGAGCCTTTTGAGCATCTAGATTTGCCATGAGATGCTCTGTTGGACACAGGAAAGGACCAATTTTTAGTAGGCCAGTGCCTCCTGAACATGGGTGGCTGTACTTGTAAGAAATCTTTTACAGTTTGCATAGATTTAGCTTTGTCTTCCATTTTCTTTAAAACCTCTTCTGCCTAAATACCAAACAGAGTATCATGCTGTAAAGGGGCATCCAACAATTTAGCTTTAACATGATCAGGCAGATTTTGCTCCTTGAGCCAGGCATGCCTTCTAACCACAGATCCAGTAACAAGCGGTCTCCAAGGAATCAAAACCACATTGCAAAGTATGCTTTCCAACCTGTTCTGCTTCATGCAATAATTCCTGTAATTCTTTATTTTCCACACAATCTGAAATCAACATCATTTTCTGTTAAGCCCATAACATGCTGTTGACATTTAAGCATATGAAACTGGCAGTTTAAGGCCCTAATAGCCAAGGTTGCAGACGTATAATCCTTTCCCCATCTATCCAGCGCCCTGGAATCTCTATCATAGGGGGTAGGATTTTTGGCTGTAGAGGCCTTCACACCTTTGGGACCCTGTGATATAGTCTCAGGATCGGCAGCAGGATTTTTGAATAGAAATTTGTGGGAGTCAGGAACCCTGTAGTATCTGTCTGGCTTACTAGGAGCCGGAGGCAGGGAATCAGGAGCCATGCTTGATTCCGAAAACACATCAACAATGTCTAATACATGAGGTATAGCCAAAGGCCTATGCTGAGGAAGGAGAAGAAAATCCCTAAGCCTCTTTTTTGATTCAGAGAAATCCTGACTCTCTCCCAATGAAAATGTTCCCTTAAAGTATGCAAGGTTTCGCCAAAAGAATAATCCTCATGAGGAGATGCAGATGGGATGGATTCTTCTGCATTTGAATCCTCATAGGGAGGAATAGAAAATTCCTGATCAGAAGAGGAATCAGAAGAAATAGAAACCTGATCTGAAGATTCAAAATCAGTGTCTTGCCTAGGCCTCTTAGCAGGGAGGGTGGGGGGGGTTGGGAACCCCTGATCAGATCAAGGTAAGTAAGTTTTCAGCCATTTTGATCATCTGATTTTAGGCATAGGGGCCTGAGCACGTGGCTCATGCGTCGGTTTTTTAGACTTAAAAAAATGTTTTTGATCTTGTTTTTGAAGTTGGCGTCCGTTTTATGTAAAAATGTTGAGGCCTGAAATCACCCTTAAAAGTCGGTGCCTGCTCGGCGGCTCCGGACCCATCCAAGGGAGAGACATCCGCGGGTTCAATACTCTGAGAATCTTGCGGCATACTGGACACCACTTGGGTCTCGATAGAGGCCGGCGACTCAAAAGTAGTGGGTATCAGGGGCTGCGAAGGCGCCTCACTGAGTACCGGCGACTAGCTTAGGAGAAGCTTCGTCGTCGGTTATGGACCTCGACGGTCTGTCTTTTTCTTTGTGTTTTTTTCTGAACTCAGGTAGTCGGAATGCTACCGATGACATTTCAGGGTAATTAAATCTGGATCCAAAATATTTTGAAGCAAAAATATACAGACATTTAACAGTACATTGGTTAAATCTAGCACAAAACCGACAGCAAAGCACATTATGATCTGGGCCTAGGCAAGGAATACAGTACAAATAAAAATCCTTATGAGGTATTTGCTTCCCACAACTAATGCAATTATAAACTTTTACTGACATCGGTAAGGATCAAGAAAAAGTTTCCCCAACGGGGTACTTAGCTTTAGTTGAAGACTTCGGTTCTGAAACTCGAATGTGAAAATGTTAGGAGTCTGCCGACCGGCACTTACAAACTGCTTCTGCTTCAGGCACCGCGCGGCAAGAAAGATGGAATAAAATGGCATCGGCTGCATGTTTTATACCCCTGACGACCTGACGTCATGTAAGAGGAGACAGCAACCGATGCAGGACCCAAGACTTTGTTATTCAGGCCAACTGAGGGCAACCTGCCAGCAGATTACCCCAAATGTAATGACTGCAACAGTGAAACACGAAGAACATCTTGGACTTCTTGAAACAAAGGTTTAGCTCGCTGAGGTCCAGAATCAGACGCAGGTCCCTGGTCTTTTTTGGCACCAAAACGAAGAGAGAGTAAGTTCCAGACCCTTGTCCTGTCATGACCTCTTGGATGGCTCTTTTTCAAAGGAGGTCTTGCATCTTGAGATAGGCCACCTCACTTTGGTGGGGTGGTATGTCTAGGAGAGAGTTCTGAATTAGCGGGCGCTGAGAGAAGACAATGGAGTAACCCCTGGAAATAATTTTTAGCATACACTGATTGGAGGTGAAACTTGTCCAGGCTAGTGGGTGAAGGGAGAGATGGACCCCTGACTGCCTCCGGGGCAGGTCAGTCGGGCAACAACTCAAGAGCACTGGAAGGGCTTCTCCAAAAAGGATTCTCGGAAGCCCTGGTTTTGCAGACCCCCTCCGTCTCTAGGGTGGTGTCACCATTGTATCCCCTGCCCCGGCCTGCGGAAGAGGATTTTTGGGGTGCGTCCTGAAAGGAAGACAGAGTCCTCTGGAACCAAAGCTTCTTACTTCTCCTCTGGGTCTTAGAAAAGGACCTCTGGGGAGTAGAAAACTTGATACCTACCGTGGAAGGAGTTTTGCCTTACTACTCGCTATGGGCTAAGGTTTCCTTAGCAGAAGGTGCAAACAAAGTGGAACCATCAAAGGAGGCATTAATGAAAGATGCCTTAAAGGGTTTCCAAACCTGCAAAGGCAAAGCCAGGCATGCATTGGATAGCAATGCCAGTATCTGCCGCTTAATAGGTGGCCTCCACAGTATTGGAGATGAGCCTCATAGAAGCATTAGCTAAAGAAGTGAGAGTAGACAGCCCCGGTCTGCCTCTAGATTGTGCTCACAGGGAATGTAAACTGTCTGAACAGTCACTTTATACTGGACAGCTCTATCCCAGACCTGAAGAGTCAGTCTACAAAGATGGGACCTTGCGCTGTCCTTGCTTGTTGACATACTGCATTGCTGTGCTATTGCCTGTTAAAACCTTCAAGGGCCCGAGATGGAAGAGGGAATGAAAAGCCTGAAGAACCAGAATCAAAGCCCTCATCTCCTTTACAATGACATGATCTGAAGTCTGACGAGGATGCCAGACACCCTGAAACTTGAGGAGGCCAAACAAGCCCCAATCCCCCTGATGCATCTGTAAAGAGCTCCCAAGTTGGAACTGGAGCTTAAAAAGAAATCCTTGGGTTGAGTGAAAGTTGATGAATGCACCAATGAAGCTTAAGCTTGAGACAGGGAAGAAAGGGTACCAGGAAGTCAACAGAGTGGCAATGTTGAAGCCACACTGACTTGAGGTACCACTGAAGCTTGGCGAGAAGGAGCATCGGAATGATGGAAGCCATGAGCCCAAGTCCTGGCCATGACAAATGCGAGAGGAAGAAGAGATTTAAAAAGAGGCAATTAGAGAACGAGCCTTCAGGGCAGGCAGCAATCCCAGCATGGGAACTTTCTGAAGTCTGCAGCCAAAGAAAATATGACTCTGGGAAGGTGTCGGAACTGATTTCTGAAAGTTTAATGGTGAACCACAGACTAACAGGGAAGTGGTAAACTTGATGTCCTGAAGCAGAGTGTTGGAAGAAAGAGCTTGAATAAGCAGATCTAGATAAGGAAAAATCTGAATCTGCTTGAATCTTGGAGAAAGCAATGACAGGAGTGAGGCATTTAGTGAATACCCTTGGAGCAGTAGAGTCCAAAGGACAAAGCAGAGAACTAAAATGTAAGGAAAGGACAGAGAATTGTAAACATTTTCTGAAGACAGGATGGATGGGGGACCTCTGGGAAATAAGACAGCTGATCCCAAGGAGGCTGAGGAATGCCTGAAAAGGGAGGAAGGGACTTCCAATCCATGATGGATAATGAAAAGAACCAAATAGTCTGAAGTGATTCATAGCCAACTTGAAAGAGACAGGGACAGATTGAGGGACAAAGGAACCAGGCTGATGGCAGGAGGAAGGATACTGAAAAAGAGAACTCAGCTTGTCCTGGAAAGCAGGAGTCTGAGTAGACTTAGCAGGAGGCACATTCCTGGAACCCTTCTTGCCCCTAGGAGGACAGTGAGGCTGCCTACAAACAAAAGCAGACCTAGACTCATAGCTTGCTACTAGGCTAATAATCTAGGTGATTCTTTCCACTCCTAGACAACATTTCATAAAAGAATGATGATGTCCAGCATCTGAATAGGGCATTGACAGTCAGGCATTTATAAGCTACATCTGTCCACAAGGGACAAGGGTGGCAGGGCTGGTGTAAATTTCATGTTCCCCATCGACTGGTCTAAGTTGCACTAAAAACCTATAGAGATAATTACTCTGGAATTTACTAACAGCTTTACCCTTGTCCTAAAGGGACTTCAAAGCTTCAGTAACAGTTCCAAAAAGATTTTTATTATTAAAAGGAGCATACAAATGTTTAGCTTTATCATCATCAAAGCCTGAAGACTAAGCCAAGAATACTGCTTCATAACTGTGCCAAAGGCAGCAACCTTGGAAGAAGCAGCAGCTGCATCACTGCTGCATTTGACTGAGTGGCAGGCAACTTAAGTACAGCCCAACAGGGAAAGAGCCAAAGCCTTCCTAAAGAGTCAGGGTCAGAAACCACCCTAAAAATCTAAGAAAGGAAGCCAAAATGTACCTGGACATGTGTGTCTGGAAACCGATTACCTTAAAAGATAAAGTGGCAACAGTGTAAAATTTTTTGCCCAGCCATTTCATAGCCCTACCGTCCTTATCAGAAAGCAAAGGCATGGTACAGGGCAACAACTTGGATGGTTTATCAGAAGAGGCTGACACTACAGAAGAGTTACACCTGAGGCAAGTTACAGAATTTACCTGGCTTCTAAGGTGCAGGGGGCTGAGAATCAGGGGCTACAGATGTTGCTGAGAAAGTATCCAGAAGGGCAGCCAGAATAGGAGGTACAGCAGATCGCTTAGGAGAGTCCATCTGTAGGAGCTCATAATATTTTTTCTGAATCTTGGAGATTTGAGAAAGTACAGTTGTGTACACTTACCATAAATGTAGATGTTAGAGTGTATTCACTGTTGCAGTCATTACATTTGGGTAATCTGCTTGCAGGTTGCCCTCAGTTGGCCTGATTAACTAAGTCTTGGGTCCTGCGTCGGTTGCTGCCCCTTCTTCCATTACGTCCGGTCGTCAGGGGTATAAACATGCAGCCGACGCCACTGCATCAGTTTTTCATGCCCCAGATGTCAGGTGCCCCCCTAATGGGAAGCAATTAAATATACTAGTACAATGATACACCTCCAACAAAAAAGCAAATACACCAAAAAGGCTTTTAAGCATAGTAAAGGAAAGTAGAGGTATAGCCAAATGAAGTTAGGGGGCTGGAGGGAAGGTAACCAGGACTGCAAAACAGTGAATACGTCAAACATCTACATTTATGGTAAGTGTACACAACTGTACTATGTTCTTCGTGTTTCACTGTTGCAGTCATTACATTTGGGTAGATTCCCAAAGCTATAGTTGGGAGGAGGAGTTTATACAGCATTAGGGCCAGTAATAAGGCCCTGCAAGACAGTAGTGGCAAAGCCAGCTCTGGAATTAGAGAAAAACTGGCAAATAATAATGCTTGGTGAAAGTATGTACAGAACTCCAAGTAGCAGCTTCTAGGATGTCCCTGGTAGGAACACCTCTGAGAAAGGCTAAAGAAGTAGATGCAGCTCTGGTGGAGTGAGATCTGATCCCCTGGGGGATAGGTTTTCCATGGTGCTGATAGCAGAAATTAATGCAATAGACTATCCATTTAGAAATGGTTTGTTTTGAAATAGCCTTCCCCTCTGCCCCTGCAGCAAATGCTACCAGCAGTTGTTCTGAGTTTCTTCGAGGTTTAGTCCTGTCTAAGTAGAATCTAAGTTGACTGTGCACAACCAAGGAATGTAGAATCAGTTCCCGTTTGTTCTGTGGATTGGGAAAAAAGGTTGGCAAATGAATGGACTGATTAAGAGCCACACTGGATACCACCTTGGGCATGAAGGATGGATTGGTCCTGAGTGACACCCTGTCCACATGAAAGATGATGAAAGGCTTCACTGCCATAAGAGCCTGTGATTCAGATAACCTTCTAGCTGAAGTGATTGCTAAAAGGAACACTGTTTTCAAAGAAAGAAAGTTTAAGTCTACAGTAGCAGCTGGCTCGAAAGGAGGTAGAATGAGTTTCTCCAATACAAAATTAAGGTCCCAGGAAGGGGTTGGAGCTCTTTTGTGTGGTCTCACGTTTTTGGCCCCTCTGAGGTACTGCTTGAGCAGAGGATGAGAGAAGAGGGGAGGTTGTGTGTTATAATGAGCTGAAATGGTAAAGGCGTGGATTTTAATGAAAAAAAAAGGACAGGCCCTTGTGAAGCATCTCAGTAAAGTATTGCAAAATCTTAGGTAAATAGGGTGCTGCTGTGCTCATCCCTTGAGATTGGTTCCAGGCACAGAATCTTTTCCATTTTTCAGCATAAGATTTTCTAGTACTAGGTCTCCTTGCCTATAAGATGACATCCATCACAGGTTTGCTGAGGGATGATATGGGTGAATTTAAGTGATTAGCCAGGCTGCAAGGTTCAATGTTGGAAGCTGAGGGTACAGAATTTGTTTCTCCTGCTGAGACAGCAGTGAAGTGGTCTGAGGCAAGTGCCATGGAGAACTGCAACACACTGCGCAGGAGGGAATACCAGTGTTGGAGCAGCCAGTCTGGAGCAATCAAGATCATCTTTGGTTTGTCCTGTTTGACTTTTAGTAGAACTTTGGAGAGCAGAGGCAGCGGGGGGGGGGAGGCGTAGACGGATAGGTTTTTCCAGCTGAAGGACAGAGCATCCAGTTTCCAGGCTTGTTTCTGGGGAGTCCTTGTGCAAAACTTGTCCAACTGGTAGTTCTGGGCGGAGGCAAATAGATCTATGTCTGGGCTCCCCCCACTCACTTGTCAACTTGTTGAAAATCCTTGGTTCCAGTTTCCACTCGTGTGGGTCCATGAGGTTTCTGCTTAGTCCATCTGCCAGTGTATTAAATTTTCCTGGTAGGAATTGAGTTTGCAGGTGCACTTGGTAGCTCAAGGCTGAGTTCCACAATGCCATGGCTAGTCTGCAGAGGGGGTAGGAATGTGTACCCCCCCTACTTGTTTATGTACCACATAACTGTGGTGTTGTCCGTCTTTACTATTAGTTGCCCTGGAAGAACTTAGTCCTTGAAGGCTGTCAGAGCATACTGTACAGCTAACATTTCTTTTTGATTGATATGCAGGTGCATTTGACTTGGGTTCCATTTTCCCTGAATGCACTTACCTGCCAGGTGAGCCCCCCATGCATAGTCTGATGCATCTGTTGTTAGGGTTTGGGCGGCAGGGGGTGGTGTGAAAGGGAGTCTCTTGTTTTGGTGGCAGGCCTCTGCCCACCAAAGGAACTCTAGGTGTAGGCAAGGTATGATAGGAATCATTGTTTCTAGGTCTTGAGAATGTTGCCACCATAGGCTTTTTAGATACCACTGTAGTTTTCTCATATGCAGTCTTGCATATGGAATTAGAAGAACGCAGGAGGCCATGAACCCCAAGGTTTGCAGTATTTGTCTTGCAGGTAAGCAGAGTTTTTGTGGCCACTTGTTTGAAGTAGGTTACCAAATGAATTTGCTTTTCTGGTGTGAGGTAAGCCATCTGGGCAGTTGTCTTCAAGCTGGCACCCAGGAATGTAATTTGTTGACAGGGTACCAGTTGTGAGTTCTTTTCGTTTATGGTGTACCCCAGACAAGTTAGAACCCTTTTTACAAACGCCATATGATTTAAAAGCATGTCCTGGCTTTCTGCCTGAATTAGACAATCATCCAGGTATGGGTATATTTGAATACTTCTTTGCCTGCAAAATAAAATAACTGGAGCCAGCCACTTTGTGAATACCCTGGGCGCAGTAGACAAGCCAAAGGGCAGTGCAGAGAAAGTACAGTTGTGTACACTTGCCATAAATGCAGATGTTCGAGTGTATTTACTGTTGCAGTCATTACATTTGGGTAATCTGCTGGCAGGTTGTCCTCAGTCGGCCTGATTAACAAAGTCTTGGGTCCTGCGTCGGTTGCTGTCCCTTCTTCCATGACGTCAGGTCTTCAGGGGTATAAAACATGCAGCTGACGCCATTACATCCGTCTTTCTTGCTGTGCGGTGCCCGAAGCAAGTTTTAGTAGAACTTTGGAGAGCAGAGGGAGAGGGGGAAAAGCATAGACTGATAAATTTTTCCAGTTGAATGATAGAGCATCCACTTTCCAAGCTTGTTTGTGATAAATTCTTGTGCAGAATTTGTCCAACTGATAGTTCTGGGGTGAGGCAAAAAGATCTATGTCTTGGCTCCCCCATTTGCATGTCAACATGTTGAAAATTTGTGGTTCCAGTTTCCATTCGTGTGGGTCCATAAGATTTCTGCTTAGTTCGTCTGCCAGAGTATTTAGCTTTCTTGACAGGAATTGAGCTTGTAGATGTATTTGGTAGGTCAAGGCCGTGTTCCACAATGCCATGGCTAGTCTGCAAAGGGGGTAGGAATGTGTAGCCCCCTGCTTATTTATGTACCACATAACTGTAGTGTTGTCTGTCTATCATTAGTTGTCCTGGATGAAGGTAGTCCTTAAAGGCTGTCAGTGCATTCTGTACAGCTAGCATCTCTTTCTGATTGATATGTAGGTGCATTTGATTTGGGCTCCATTTGCCCTGAATGCACTTTCCTGCCAGATGAGCCCTCCAAGCATAGTCTGATGCGTCTGTAGTCAGGGTTTGGGCGGCAGGGGGTGGAGTGAATGGCAGTCCCTTGCTTTGGTGGCAGGTCTCTGCCCACCAGAGGAAGCCTAGTTGCAGGCAAGGTAGAATGGGAATCATTGTTTCCAGGCTGTGACAATGCTGACTCCATAAACCTTTTACGTACCACTGAAGTTTCCTCATATGCAGTCTTGCATATGGAATTAGAAGAATGCAGGAGGCCATGAACCCCAAGGCTTGCAGAATTTGTCTTGCAGATAGCAGGGTTTATGTGGCCACCTGTTTGAAGCAAGTCACCAATTGAATTTGCTTTTCTGGCGTAAGGTAAGTCATCTGGGCAGTTGTATTCAAGTTTGCACCCAGGAATGTAGTTTTTGGAGGGTGCCAGTTGTGATTTATTTTCATTTATGGTGTACCCAAGACAAGTTAGAACCCTTTTTACAAACCCAAGATGCTTTAAAAGAATGTCCTTGTTTTCTGCCTGCATTACGCAATCGTCCAGGTATGGATATATTTGAATATTTCTTTGCCTGCAAAATGCAATTGCTGGAGCCAGGCACTTTGTGAAAACCCTGGGTGCAGTAGATAAACCAAAGGGCAGTGCAGAGAACTGGTAATGCAAGTAGCCTGCTTTGAAGCGGAGGTATCTTCTGCAAGATTCCCCGATTGGGATATACAGGTAAGCCTCTTAAGTCTACAGTTACCAACCAGGCATTGAAATGTCCAGAAATTTGTTTAGATTGGATAATTCCAGAATTGGACGCCATGATTTGTCTTTTCCGAGTACCAGGAAAAGTCTTGAATAGAAAACCTTGTCCCTTTTCCTCTTCTGGTACTGGTTGAATAGCGCCCATGTTCATGAGGGACAGAACTTGTTTCTGAGCCTCTGCCCACTGATTTGGGGGCAGATCTGGCCATCTGGTTGGGATTGGCAAAGTGTGGAAATGAAATCTGTATCCCTGGGATACTACATTTAAAATACATTTGTCTTGGGTAATAAGTTGCCAGTTGCGTGCATGAAGTGCCAGTTTTCCCCCCAAAGGGGCGGCTAAAAGGTAAGTGCTTGGTGATTGTAAAGGGAATTCATTGAGACTGTTTCACATAGGGAGGTGCCTTGTTATTTCCAGATTTGGAGGTGGAGGCACCCCATTGTTTTGTTCTAAAAGTTCCTTGTGACTGAAATATGGAGCCTTTGGAATGTCTGGATTTGACTTGAGCGGCTCTCGAAGGGACTGGAAAGGACCAGTTCTTAGTAGGCCAGTGCCTACTAAATCTTGGAGGTTGCACTTGTAAGAATTCTTACACAGTTTGCATAGATTTAGCTTTATCTTCCATCTTTTTTAACACTTCTTCAGCCTTATTACCAAACAGACAGCCCTGTTGTAAAGGAGCATCCAACAATTGTGCTTTAACATGGTCAGGCAGAGTTTGCTCTCTGAGCCAAGCATGCCTTCTTAGCACAAATCCAGTTACAGCAGCCATGCAAGAGCCCTCCAAGGAATCAAAATCACATTGCAAAGTATGTTTTCAAACTTGTTCAGCTGAATGTAATAAATCCTGCAAATCTTTATTTTCCACACAGTCAGAGATTAACATAATTTTCGGTTTAAGTAGTCCCATGATATGCTGTTGATATTTAAGCATATGAAATTGACAGTTTAAAGCCGAGATTGTCAAGGTTGCAGACATGTAAACCTTCTTACCCCATCTATCCAGCGCCCTGGAATCTCTTATCAGAAGGGGTAGCATTTTTAGCAGTAGAGGTCTTAATGCCCTTGGGACCCTGAGAAATGGTCTCAGGATCAGCAGTAGGATTTTTGAAAAGGAATTTCTGAGAGTCAGGAACCCTGTAGTATCTGTCTGGCTTACTAGGAGCCGGAGGCAGAGAATCAGGAGTCACACTAGATACTGAAAAAACATCAACAATGCCTAGAGCAGAAGGTATAGCCAAAGGCCTATGCTGAGGAAGAAGAAGAAAATCCCTAAGTCTCTTTTTAAATTCAGTGAAATCCTGACTTTCCCAGTGGAAATGTTCCCTTAAGGTATGTAAAGTTTTTCCAAATGAGGAATCCTCAGGGGGAGATGCAGAAGAAATGGAATCTTCTGCGTTAGAGTCCTCATAAGTAGGTATAGATAAATCCTGTTCAGTAGAAGAAACAGAAGAAATAGAATCCTGATCAGAAGATTAATAATCAATGTCTTGCCTAGGCCTCTTAGCAGTAGGGGGTTGGCTATCCCTGATCAAGGTAATTAAATCTTCAGCCATTTTGATCATTTGTTTTTTAGGCATAGGGGCCTGCACACGTGGCTGAAGCGTCGTTTTTTTAGACACAGAAGTAGATTTTGACCTTAGTTTTTAAGATGGCGTCAGTTTAATATAAAAATCTTTAGGCCTGAAAACACCTTCAGAAACCGTTGCCTGCACAGCGGCTCTGGAACCATCTAAGGTAGAGACATCCGCGGGTTCAATACTTAAAGCATCTCGCAGCATACCAGACTCTGAATGGGTCTCAGTAGAGGTCTGCGAATAAAAAGTAGCGGGTATCAGGGGCTGGCAAAGCGTCTGAGTACCAGCGAACTAGCGACTGGCTTAGGAAAGCGTAGTCGTCAGTTTTGGACCTCGACGGCCTGTGTCTGTCTTTTCTTTGCATTTTTTAGGTATTCCGGTAGTCGGATTGCTAACTGACATCATTTCTGGATAGTTAAATCATGAGCCAAAATATTTAGAAGCAAAAATGTGCCGATGTTTAATACTGTGTTGATTAAATCTAGCACAAAACTGACAACAAGGTAAGTTATGATCAGGACCTAGGCAAGGAATACAGTACAATGAAAATCCTTATGAGGTATTTGCTTCCCACAAGTAATGCAATTATTAACTTTTACTGACATCGGAAAGGAGAAAGAAAAATTTTCCCCAATGGGGTACTTAGCTTTTAGTTGAAGACTTTGGTTCTGAAACTCGAAAACGAAAATTTCAGGGGTCTGCCGACCGGCACTTGCGAACTGCTTCTGCTTCGGGCACCGTGCGGCAAGAAAGACTGATGTAATGGCGTCGGCTGCATGTTTTATACCCCTGACGACCTGATGTCAAGGAAGAAGGGACAGCAACCAACGCAGGACCCAAGACTTTGTTAATCAGGCCTTCTGAGGGAACCTGCCAGCAGATTACTAAAATGTGTAATGACTGCAACAGGGAAACACGAAGAACATCTGATAGTGCATGTAGCCTGCTTTGAAGCGTAGGTATCTTCTGCAAGATTCCCTGACTGGGATGTGCAGGTATGCTTCTTTTAAATCTATTGTTGCCAACCAGGCATCTTTGACTAGCATAGGAAGTAAGTGAAGAGAGTCCGCATCTTGAATTTTGGAATCTACAAAAAGGTGTTTAGAGTAGACAGGTCCAGGATAGGATGCCCTGAATTGTCTTTTCTGGGTACCAGGAAAAGTCTCGAGTAGAAACCTTGTCCCTTTTCCTCTTCTGGTACCAGTTGAATAAACCCCATGCTTGAGAGAGAAAGTACTTGTTTTTGGGCCTCCGCCCACTGATTTGGGGGTAGATCCAGCCAACCACTTGGCATTGGCAACGTGTGGAAGTGAAATCGGTATCCCTGGGACACTATTTAAAACCCATTTGTCCTGGGTAATGAGTTCCCAATTCTTTGCATGAAGAGCAAACTTTCCCCCCAAAGAGGCAGTCAGTTAATAAGTGCTTGGAAATTTTAAAAAGAAGTCATTGAGACAGTTTACTATAGGGGGGAGTGTTGTTATTCCCAGACATGGAAGTGGAGGACCGCCACTGCTTAGTTCCGAGTGTCCCCTGGGACTGAAATCTGGGGTTTTTGCAGTGTCTAGGTTTGGTTTGAGAAGCTTATTGGCCGTTTTGTGTCAATTCCTATCTCTCTCAGTTTCCCTGCTTTAAAACCCGCATTTGCACAGTTTTGCACGATTTTGCGCATAGAGCAGCATCGGACAGTGCCGAAACGGGTTTAAACTATTTCCGGCTCCACAAAGCCTGCCCTTAACTTTTTCCCTTAGAACTGTTCTAAATCTCAAAGTAAGCACTCTATTTTTGACCCTACCTAGTCTTCCTTCCCTTTATGTACCCTCAAAAGGACCATACTTAGTATCTCATTACACCTCTCTCTCCAATGTGTCTACCATGCATTTGCACAATTTTCTACAAACAAAAAATGTTAATTGTTAACTTATTGAACTATATCAATGTAAAATTGTTACTTAGCTTCTTTTTAATGCAACTTTAACTTTATGCATGTATCCCAACATATGTGAATTGTTTTGCTATAACTGCTATTATATCAATATTGTTTAAAATTGTACTTGTTTTAAAATGCATTACTGGAGCTTTTCTCCTCGGGTCTCCACTGAAAATGGGCCACAAGCCCAGCTGGACAAAACCGGTTAACAAATGTCAATAAATAAATAAATAAAAATATATTTTCATTCTAAAGCCCTGCAGTTGCTGGTGTAAGTAATCTTATAAGTAAGCACTAATAAACTAAAGCACTACACCCTCTTATACTCCCTGTAAGTACTTGGCTCCTTATTGGTCCTTTTTGATCAGTCAAAAAGTAGTTCCTTATACTATTCTGGCATGTCCAAAAGTCAATTTTGGGTTTACTCTCCAGTCCAGCTGGTGAATCTGGGAATCTTGAGGCAATGTTACAACTGCCTTATGTATACAGACCACCCTCTCCTCCTCCCAACAAGCTCAAATATATGTGAGAGATGCAACTATATAGCCAAACTGGAGGCTGAGCTCTCTCAACCCAATACTGGCGCAGTCAGTCAGGAGGAGAAGGTAACCACACACACCACAAATCCAGTCTGACAGACCTATCGCAACAGGAAACCAAACACAAACATACAAAAACATACTCGGAGGCTCTAAATAAAAATCTGCCCAAGCACCAGAGACCTCCAAAGCAGACATCCAAACAACCGCTACCCCAAAACAATACCCACGTATCACATAGTTCACCAAGTCAGTGTGCCACACAGTCACAGCCCTTAAGGCTAAACAACACAGCTAATACACTTGTAACAGGTGACTATTGTCAGACACACTGACATCCCACTCACCAGGCTGAACAAGGAGAAGGTCACTGTAAGCTGCCTGTCGGGTGCCAGGATCCGCCACATCACAAGCACTCAGGTCACTCCAAAGCAAGTAGAAATATGACTCCAGCATTGTCCATGCTAGTGTGAATGACCTGAGATGTACCTCTCTGGACTACATGAAAAGAGACAGAGGAGCTCTCTGATCATGTAGCCCAGGCCTGTATGACCCTGACCTTGAATAGCGTCTTACCCTCACCAAGAATGATGCCACAGTATAAAGACAAAATGATCAATTTTAACAATTGGCTAAAGTATTGGTGTCATTCAAAGGGGATCGAGTGTCTGTCAGCCTGGGATGACATCCTCAACAAGCCACGTTGCTTCGCTAGGGACGGCTTGCACCTGTCACCCCTGGGCTTTCGAATATTGGCTAAGACTCTTGCCACCCCCATAGTGCCTTTTTTAGGCAAGCCTCAAAAGACAAACCCACATCCATAGACAGCACAAGGAAAAAGAAACTAAGGGTAATGCTGCTTAACGCCAGAAGTCTAAACCTCAAGATGCACGCACTCGAGGCTCTCCTCAGTATGGAGAATATTGATATCTGTGCAGTAAAAGAAACCTGGTTCAAGGCTCCTGAGAGCACCCCAGCACTACCAGGTTATACCTCATATCATGCTTTTCGGCCCAAAAACTCAGACCGAACCACAAAAGGAGGGGGAGTATCCATATTTATCAAAAATACCCACACCTCCAGGTTAGTGGCACTGCGTGAATCATCGGAGACGATCCATGTGCAACTAACAGTGGGCAAAACTGCCTTTCAGTTTGTAGCCTGCTACAGACCACCCTCTCAAACTCAGGAACCCCACTCAGCTTTCCTGAGAACACTGGAGAATATGAAGGTCTCTCCAAACACCATCATATTGGGTGACTTCAACTACCCAAACAAACTCTGAGCACTACTCAAGCCCAAACACCCTCGCCTAACGGTTCCTAGAATTAATAAACTCAAATGCTATGGAACAACTGGTCACCACTCCCGCAAGAGGGGAAAACATATTGGACCTGATCATCACCAACATGGGAACTCAATGTTCCATACCAGAGGTATACCCCTCATTGGTACAATCTGACCATAAATTAATCTCACTTGACATCCATATCCCGTCCCCACCCCCAGCCAAGGAAAACACGTTGAAGAACTTCTCAAAAGCAAACTTCACACTTCTCAAAACGAGGTGGAATCCTTCAAAGCCCCCGGGCCAGTGGAAAATATGGCCCAAACCGCAGAATCCTTTACAAACGCATACTATGGACATCTACAGGAATGCATGGATCGTGCTATCCCAAATAAAACCAAGACTCACTCCTTCAGAGGCAGGAGACCTGTCTGGTGGACCCCAGCCATAAATAAGCTCTACAACAAAAAGAGGAAGCTACTACATGACAGAGCAAAATCCCAAAAAGGGAAGGCATCTCTGATCAGTACTAGCAAGAAATTACGATCCCTCATAAAATTATCTAAGGCCAGCTTCGAAAGAAAAATTGCACAAGACGCTAAAGATAATCACAAGGCCTTCTTTAGTTATGTCAGGAACCTGGGTGGCAACTCCCAGATATGCTCTGAGTTAGTGCAAAATCACAAAAAATACACTGAACCCACAGACATTGCCAACATCCTGGCAGACAGGTTCAGTGCAAACTTCTCCCCCCTTCCCCCCCAAAAGAGCAAATGTCTATCCCAACAGAGTGTAGCCTCCCTGACATCACAGATGCACAGGTAAAAGCTGCCCTCTCCAAAGCAAAAAACACAGCATCAATGGGACAGGACGGTGTCCTGGGCTGCGTCTTACATGAGCTCCAAGAAAAACTGAACCCTCACATAAAGTCACTGTTCAATCTCAGCCTTACTACAGGATATGCACCCAAGCAATGGCGTACAGCAACAGTGGTCCCACTCCACAAAGGTGGTGCCACAATGGACCCCCCAGAAACTATCGCCCTATAAGCCTGACTAGCCTGGTCTGCAAAGCTATGGAGCGTATCATCATGGAACTCCATAAACAAAGACATTAGGAACCTCCAAACACTGGATCCTACCCAATTCGGCTTTGTTAAGGGCAGATCTTGCCTCTTGAACCTGGTCGACTTCTTTGAAACAGTCACCAAGGCCATAGATGAAGGGAAGGTAGTCCACACACAGCCTACCTGGACCTCGCAAAAGCCTTCACAACACAATACCCCACTCAGGCATCATAAATAAGCTCACCAGCTTAAATATCAACCCCTATGTCACAAAATGGGTTGCAAACTGGCTCAGGGATAGAACCCACATGGCCAGAATTGCAGGTGCCATGTCAGACTCTAAACCAGTTACAAGTGGCGTCCCACAAGGCTCAGTCCTGGGAACTCTCTTGTTCGGTATATATTTCTCTGAGGTACAGGCTAACACGGGAGGACTATGGCTGACCAAGTTCGCAGATGACTGCAAACTGGGTGCCATAATCGACTCACCGACTGACACAAGCATCCTCCAAAAGGGTCTCACACAGATGGATAACTGGTGCCAGAGCCAAGGCCTAAAGCTAAATGCCAAAAAGTGCATAGTCATCCCCTTTGGGAAAAACAAAGTGCCCACAAATTACCACATAGGTGGTAATCCATTAAGTACGGAAGAAGTAATTAGGGATTTGGGGCTCCAAGTAGATAGCAATCTCTCCTTTGACAATCACATTGCCAAAGTGGTTAGAAAGACCCTCTATATAGCCCACCTTATCACGAAGGGTTCACATCTAGATCAAGAGATGTCATTGTGCCACTCTACTCATCAGGCCCATAATTGAATACAATGCCCCATTTGGGATGTACCTTATCAGACACCTGCAGCAACTGGAAAGACCCCAAAAGTACCTCACCAAGAGGATCAAGGGAATCAAACAGATGCCCTACGCAGTTAGGCTAAAGAAACTCCAGCTCTACTCAGCTGCTTACCGCCTACTCAGAGGCAATCTGTGCCTGACGTATAAAGCCATGTCCAAACAAGAATTAATGGACATGCTCCACCTCAGGAAATCAAAATCCCTTAGAGCTACACGCTCCAGGGACTTAAACCTCAGCACAGAAATAAATAGGACACGCTGGAAGGACAGATTCATATCCCAGAGGTTCCCTTCATTCTGGAACAAAATCCCAATCCATGTTAGGCAGAGCCCCTCAATGACCCTCTTCAAGAGAAATCTTGACGAGTGGATGGGAGATCATAGGTTTACCCCAGGGATCACTTCTATGTCACTACTAGACAGAGGCACAGTAAACTAGCCTTAAAAGGGCTATCTTCTGTGACCTACTATACAGAGGCACAGTCAACTAATCTAAAAGGGTGGCGAAAGCCAAACACACTCTGGCTAGGCTTATAAATGCCCTAGGGCAGATAGCCTAGTATCAACCTATGAACCTAAGACCTGGAAGGGGCTGGAAAGGACCAATTCTTTCTTAGAGGGCCAGTGCCTACTAAATCTATGAGGCTGAACTTGCAAAAAATCTTTAACACCAAAAATAAACACTGCAACGGCAGGGATCCACACCACGAAATCTAGTGGTTTGCATAGATTTAGCTTTATCTTCCATCTTTTTAAGAACTTCCTTAGCCTTGTTGCCAAACAGGCGGTCCTGATTTAAAGGAGTATCCAACAATTTAGCTTTAACATGATCAGGCAAAGATTGCTCCTTAAGCCAAGCATGCCTTCTGAGTACAGACCCAGTAACAACAGCCCTGCAAGAGGCCTCTATTGAATCAAAACCACATTGCAAAGTATGTTTTGCAACTTGTTCGGCAGAATACATTAAATCCTGTAATGCTTTATTTTCCACACATTCAGGAATCATTTTCTGTTTAAGCAGCCCAATAACATGTTGTTCATACTTTAACATATGAAACTGGCAGTTTAAAGCCCTAATGGCCAAGGTTGCAGAAGTGTAAACCTTCTTATCCCATCTATCCAATGCCCTGGAGTCTCTAACAGAAGGGGTAGGATTTTTAACAGTAGAAGCCTTAATGCCCTTGGGCCCCTGTGAAATAGTCTCTGGATCCGCAATAGGATTTTTGAAAAGGAACCTGTGGGACTCAGGGACTCTGTAGTATCTGTCAGGTTTATCTGGGAGCAGGAGGGAGGGAATCAGGGGCCAAACTAGATTCTGAGAAAGCATCATCAACAATGTCTAGTACAGGAGGAATAGCTAAAGGCATATGCTGAGGTAGGAGAAGGAAATCCCTAAGCCTCTTTTTTGAATCAGGAAAATCCTGGCGTTCCCACTGGAAATGCTCCCTTAGAGCATGTAAGGTTTCCCCAAAAGAAAAATCCTCAGGATGGGAAGCAGAGGGAATAGAGTCTTCTGCATCAAAATTCTCATAAGTAGGTAAGGGCAAATCCAGGAGTCAGAAAAGATTCATAATCAACTTCAATCCTAGGCCTTTTAGAGGGGGGGGGGGGTTGGCTACCCCTGATTAGAGTTATTAGATCTTCAGCCATTCTTATTTATTTTTTAGGCCTGAGCATGTGGCAGAGCGTCATTTTTTTAGACATGGGTCGAGATTTTGGCCTAAATAAAGAAGGAGGCGTCAGTTTAATATGCAAGTCCGTAGGCCTGAATACACCCTCAGAAGCCAGTGCCTGCACAGTGGCTCCGGACCCATCCAAGGTAGACACATTCGCGGGTTCCATAGTTGAAGCATCTCGCGGCATACCGGACTCTGAATGGGTCTCATTAGAGGTTTCCGAATCGGAAGTAGCGGGTATCAGGGGCTGCAAAACAGCCTCACTGAGTACTGGCGAACTGGCGACTGGCTTAGGAGAAGCGTAGTCGGCAGTTTTGGACCTCGGTGGCCTGCCTCTGTCTTTATCTTTGCGTTTTTGCGGAATCCCAGTAGTCAGATGGCTAACCGATGACATTTCTGGATAATTAAACAGAGAACCAAAATATTTAAAGGCGAAAATATAAAGACAACGGATAGTGTGCTGATTAAATAAAGCATAAAACTGACAGCACGGTACTTCGTGGTCAAGGCCTAGGCAAGGAATACAGTATGAATGAAAATCTTTATTAGGTACTTGCTTTCCACAAGTAATGCAATTATTAACTTTTACTGACATCGGTAAGGAGCAAGAAAAAGTTTCCCCAACGGGATTCTTAGCTTTAGTTGTAGACTTCGGTTCTGAAACTCGAAAAAGAAAATTTCAAGAGTCTGCTGACTGGCACTTGCGAACTTGCTTCTGCTTCGGGCACAGCACGGCAAGAAAGACTGATGTAATGGCGTCGGCTGAATGTTTTATACCCCTGGCGACCTGATGTCATGGAAGGGACAGCAACCGACGCAGGACCCAAGACTTTGTTAATCAGGCCGACTGAAGGCTATCTGCAAGCAGATAACTCAAATGTAATGACTGCAACAGTGAAACATGAAGAACATCTGTAATTCCTTTTCACACAAGATTATTCCAACATCATGTTACAACTACTATATGATGCGGATACCTATAGTCCTGTTTCTAGAAACCAGAAAAATATAGCATATCGCAAGACTCACTTATACCTAGAGGAATACTTATACTTATTATGTATGACGTGAGATCTGACAGTTTCTCTTTCCCTCTAGTCCTATAATACCCTACCAAAAATCCACAAGGATTCCCTCCGAACCCCATTTAGACCAATGGTTTCTGCTACTTATCTAAGACTTCAACATTGGCCTCATTCGTCAACAGGTGGGCTAAGCATGTGTACATGGTCTCAACTCGCCTCATAAATGATTCTTGGGAAATCGTAGGTCATTTGAAGAACCAAGTTTGGAAAGAAAATTTAATATTTCTAACTACAGATCTAAAAGACCTTTTCACTGTTATACCCAAGAATGAGGGTTTGGAAGATTTCCACTATAGTTTGAAGCACTGCTCTGACCTTTCCAACTATAAGATAAACCTCATTTTGGAACTTCTGTCCTTAATTTTTGAACACAAAGAATAGTTGTGTAAAATCTTACCATAACCATTGATGTCCATCTCTTCCATGTTGCAGTACTCTTACTGTGGGATCCCCCACCTCAGGTAACCCAAACGTTGGCTCCTATATAAAAGCTTAAGCTTGGTTGCTGTTAGTGCGTGAGATGTCACATGTAGGGCCATAAAAGTACAGTTGTGTACACTTACCATAAATGTAGATGTTAGAGTGTATTCGCTGTTGCAGTCATTACATTTGGGTAATCTGCTGGCAGGTCGCCCTGAATTCCAAAGTCTTGGGTCCTGCGTCAGTTGCTGTCTTCGCTTCCATGACGTCAAGTCGTTAGGGGTATAAAAACATGCAGCCGACACCATTTTCTTTAGTTTTTCTTGCCCCCGATGTCAGGTGCCCCCAAAAAGGTAAGAATATTCTATCTATCTATATATATATCTATCTATATATATCTATATATATATATATCTATATATATATATCTATATATCTATATATATATATATATATATATATATATATATATATATATATATATATATATATATATCTATATATCTATATATATATATATATATCTATATATCTATATATATATCTATATATATATATATATATCTATATATATATATATATATATATCTATATCTATATATCTATATATCTATATATATATATATATATATATATATATATATATATATATATGGATTCACTTTATAACCTCGAATTACGGAAATATTGAATTTCAGTATCTGGAGACTATAAAACCGAATCCACAAAACACCGACAAAAAAAACGCTTAAATCAAAACACCGAAAAAAACACACACACAATACTACATATACACCACAACACCCACATCACAACAAAAACAAACAAAACTACATACATACACAACTCATACACACATAAGCAGAGGGGGGCAAGCCCCCCTGCACCCTCACCACCCTACTTATATATACTAACTCAGAGATCGCACAAACACAAAACAGAAGCAGACTCACACACGCACATTCTCTGACCCCTCACACACACATCAAACACATCAGCACACACACACACACTAACTCCCACTCACAACCCGTAGAAAACACTTACCTGACATAACACCTACATCCACACACAGCACCGCGCACCATCAAAACACAATCTCGGACATTACGCAGCGTAAGGTCATAACCGTGAACTCGACATATTTTCAAATTTGGGATTATGAGCTTTCCCTATTTTTAACATTCGGCTTTATAGCCTCGAGATACTGAAATTCGACATTTCAGTAATTCGAGGTTATAAAGTGAATCTGTGTGTGTGTGTGTGTGTGTGTGTGTGTGTGTGTGTGTGTGTGTGTGTGTATATATATATATATACATCAATATAAACTTTACCTTCATCTACAAGCAAATACACCACATAGGTTGTAGAAGATAGAGAAGGAAAGATAAACTGTAGAATGATAGAGGGATGGCGGGAGGGTAACCTGGACTGCAACAGTGAATACACTCCAACATCTACATTTATGGTAAGTGTACACAACTGTACTATGTTCTTCGTGTTTCACTGTTGCATTCATTACATTTGGGTAGAATCCCAAAGCTATGGTTGGGAGGCTGAAGCTAAACAGAATTAGGTGAGGTTATAAGGCCCTGCAGCACTGCAGTGGCAAAGCCTGCCCTGGACAGAGTAGAGAGGCAAATGGTAATGCTTTGTAAAGGTGTGAACAGAACTCCAAGTAGCAGCCTCTAAAATGTCATTGATTGGTACTCCTCTGAAAAAGGCTGCTTAAGTAGCTGCAGCCCTGGTGCAGTGAGACCTAATGCCCTTGGGCACAGGTTTGCCATGGTGTAAGTAGCAGAAACGGATGCAATGGCTCAGCCACTTTGAAATAGCCTTTCCTTCTGATCCTGCAGCATATGTCACTAGTAATTGCTCATTTTTTCTTCAAGCTTTAGTCCTGCTCAAGTAGAATCTTAGCTGTCTGTGTACGTCCAAAGAATGCAGAATTCTCTCCCCTTTGTTCTGTGGATTTGGATAAAAAGTTGGCAGATGAATTGTTTGGTTAAGAGCCACTATGGAAACGATCTTAGGCATAAAAGTAGGATTTGTCCTCAGACATCCCCTGTCTGGGTAAAATATGATAAAAGGTTCTACAGCCATGAGGGCCTGTAGCTCTGAAACTCTTCTTGCTGAAGTAATTGCTAGTAGCAGAGCTGTCTTCATGATAAGAACTTTATATCAGTGGTAGCACCTGGTTCAAATGAAGGCAGGGTGAGCTTTTCCAACACATAGAGGTCCCGTGCAGGTAATGGTCATCTTCTAGGAGGCCTTAAATTTTTGGCTCCTCCTCTATATGATAAAAGGCTCTACAGCCATGAGGGCCTGTAGCTCTGAAACTCTTCTTGCTGAAGTAATTGCTAGTAGCAGAGCTGTCTTCCATGATAAGAACTTTATATCAGTGGTAGCACCTGGTTCAAATGGAGCCAGGGTGAGCTTTTCCAACACATAATTGAGGTCCCGTGCAGGTAATGGTCATCTTCTAGGAGGCCTTAAAATTTTGGCACCTCTAAGATACTGCTTTAGTAAAGGATGAGAAAAGATTGGCGGCTCTGTATTGTAATGAGCCAAAATGGCAGAAGCATGGATTTTGATTGATGAGAAAGATAGGCCTTTGTCCAGCATCTCAGTTAAGTATTGTAATATCGGAGGAATATGCGGTTCTGCTGTATCAGTTCCTTGTGCTTGATTCCAAGCACAGAATCTCTTCCATTTGTCAGCAAAAGATTTTCTAGTACTAAGCCTTCTGGCTTCCAAAATGACATCCATCACAGCTTTACTGAGAGGTGTCATCTGAATGATTACAGGATTAGCCATGCTGCCAGGTTCAGAGGCTGTAGTTGACTGTGCAGGATCAGACTGATTTGCTAGGACAGTAGTAATGGTTTTTGAGGCAAGGTCCAAGCTGGGTATTGAGACAAGTTCCTTGGGATTAGGTACCACTATTGGCGGGGCCAGTCCGGGGCAATTAATATCATCTTTAGCTTCTCTTGTCTGACTTTTAGGACGACCTTGGGTAGAAGAGGCAGAGGAGGAAAGGCGTAAACTGATACGTTTTTTCAACTGAAGGATAGGGCATCCACTTTCCATGCTTGTCTGTGATAAGTCCTTGAGGAGAATCTTTTCAGTTGATAATTTTGAGGAGAGGCAAATAGGTCTAAGCCTGGGCTCCCCCATTTCTCTGTTATCATGCTGAAGAGTTATGGATTTAGTTTCCACTCGTGAGGATCCATAAGGTTTCTGCTTAAATCGTCTGCCAGAGTGTTTTGTTTTCCTGGCAGGAATTGAGCTTGAAGATTTATTTGGTAGGTCAAAGCTGTGTCCAACAGTGCCATGGCTAATCTGCAAAGGGGGCACGAGTGTGTGCCCCTTGCTTGTTAAAATACCACATGACTGTGGTTTTGTCCGTCTTTATCAGTAACTGACCTGGATGAAGTAAGTCCTTGAAGGCTATTAGGGCATTTTGAACAGCTAGCTTCTCTTTCTGGTTGATATGAAGATGCATTTGATTTGGTGCCCATATGCCCTGAATGCATCTTCCTGCCATGTGGGCCCCCCAGACATAATCTGATGAGTCTGTTGTTAAGGTTTGGCGGGGGGGGGGGGGGTGAAGGGCCGTCCCATGTTTTGGTGACGGGCCTTTGCCCACCATAGAAACTCCTGTTGCAGGCAGAGGATGAGATGAATCATTGTTTCCAGACTGTGTGAATGTTGACTCCATAAACTTTTTAGGTACCATTGAAGTTTCCTCATATGCAGTCTTGCATATGGAATTAGTAGGATGCAGGATGCCATGAAGCCCAGAGCCTGCAGAATTTGTCTTGCAGAAGATTGGGTTTTTGTTGCCATCAGTTTGAAGTAGTCAACTGCCTTTGTTTGTCTGGCATGAGGTAAACCATCTGGGCAGTTGTATTCAAGCTTGCATGCAGGAATGTTATATTTTGAGAGGGTAGCACTTGTGATTTCTTTTCATTTATTGTGTACCCTTGGCATGTTAGAAGCCTCTTCACAAACGCCAGGTGTCGTTGAAGTGTGTTCCTTGTTCTCTGCTTAAATGAGGCAGTCATCCAAGTAAGGATATATTTGAATACTTCTTTGTCTGCAAAATGCAAATACTGGTGCCAGGCACTTTGTAAAGACCCTGGGCGCAGTAGATAAACCAAAGGGCAGTGCAGAGAATTGGTAATGCATTAAGCCAGCTTTGAATCTGAAGTATCTTCTGCACGACTGTCTTATTGGCTCATGCAGGTATGCCTCTTTTAGGTCTAAAGTCACCAGCCAAGCATTCTTGCCCAGCATGGGCAAAAGTTGTTGCAAGGTGAGCATTTTGAATTTTGGAATGTCCAGGTATGTGTTCAAAATCGATAAATCTAGTATTGGACGCCAGGCCTTGTCCTTTCTGCGTACCAAGAACAGTCTTGAGTAAAAACCTTGTCCTTTTTCCTGTTCTGGTACTGTCTGAAAGGCCCCCATATCCATCAGGGATGTAGCCTGCTTCTGTGCCTCTGCCCACTGTTTTTTTGGCAGATCTGGCCAACCATTTGTCATTGGCAGAGTGTGGAAATGGAATCTGTATCCCTATGATGCAATGTTTAGTACCCACTTGTCCTGGGTTATTAACTGCCAATTTTGAGCAAAAAATGCTAATTTTCCTCCTATGGGTGCTGCCAAAAGATAAGTGCTTGGTGTAGGCAGAAGGGAAGTCATTGGGATTGCTTTCTGTAGGTTTGCGCTTTATCTCCTCCAGATTTGGAGGTGGATGCGCCCCACTGCTTTGACCTTCAGCCTGGTACCTGGAACCCTTAGGGCGTCTGGATTTGCCGCTTTGAGCTCTGTATGACAGGAAAAAAACAATGTTTTGTAGGCCAGGGTCTACTGAATCTAGGTGGCTGCACTTGTAAGAAATCTTTAACAGTTTGCATAGACTTAGCTTTGTCTTTCATTTTCTTTAAAACCTCTTCTGCCTTAATACCAAACAGAGCGTCATACTGTAAAGGTGCATCTAGCAATTTAGCTTTAACATGATCAGGCAAATTTTGTTCCTTTAACCAGGCATGCCTCCTAATCACAGATCCAGTAACTGCGGCCATGCAGGAGGCCTCTAAAGAATCAAAACCACATTGCAAAGTATGCTTTCCAACTTGTTCAAGCTGCATGCAATAATTCCTGCAATTCCTTACTTTCTGCACATTCTGAAATCAACATCATTTTCTGTTTTAGCAATCCCATAACATGTTGTTGGTACTTAAGCATATGAAATTGACAGTTTAAGGCCCTGATTGCCAAGGTTGCAGATGTATAAACCTTTTTTCTCCATCTGTCCAGTGCCCTTGAATCTCTGTCGGAGGGGGTAGGGTTTTTTGCTGTTGAGGCCTTAACTCCATTTGGACCCTGTGAAATAGTTTCAGGATCAGCAGCAGGGTTTCTAAATAAAAAGTTATGAGAGTCAGGGACCCTGTAATACCTGTCAGGCTTACTGGGAGCCGGAGGTAAGGAGTCAGGGGGTCAGGCTGGACTCCGAAAACACATCATCTACAATGTCTAAAACAGGGGGAATGGCTAAAGGCTTGTGCTGAGGGAGAAGGAGGAAATCCCTGAGCCTCTTTTTTGATTCAGAGAAGTTTTGACTCTCCCAGTGAAAATGCTCCCTCAAAGTATGCAAGGTTTCTCCAAATGAATAATCCTCAGGAGGAGATGCAGATGGAATAGACTCCCTCAGCATCAGAATCCTCATAGGGAGGTAAAGAAAATTCCTTATCAGAAGAAATAGAAACCTGATCTGAAGATTCATAGTCAGTGTCTTGCCTAGGCCTCTTATCTAGAGGGGGATGGGTACCCCTGATCAAGGTAACAAGGTCTTCAGCCATTTTGATCATCTGTTTTTTTAGGCATAGAGGGCCTGTGCACGTGGCTCAGGCGTCGTCGTTTTAGTTTTAGAAGGTGTCTTTGCCTTAGGTTTTGCAGCTTTCGTCGGTTTGATATAGAAATGTTGAGGTCTGCATAAACCCCCTCACAACCCGGTGCCTGCTCAGCAGCTCCGGACCCATCCAAGGGAGATACATCCATCGGTCCAATACCTTGAGTATCTTGTGGCATGCCGGACTCCACATGGGTGTCGATAGAGGCCTGCGACTCGAAGGTAGTGTGCATCAGGGGCTGCGAAAGCTCCTCACTGAATATCGGCGAACCAGTGACTGGCTTAGGAGAAGCTTAGTCATAGGTTTTGGATCTCGACTGCCTTTCTCTGTTCTTTTCTTTGAGTTTTTTATGCATTCCGGTAGTCGGATTGCTATCCAACGACATTTCTGGGTAGTTAAAATCTGTTTCCAAAATACTTAATGCAAAAATATACAGACGCTTAATAGTGTGTTGGTTAAATCTAGCACAAAACCGACAGCCAGGCATGTTGTGATCAGGGCCTAGGCAACGAATACAGTATAAATGGAAATCCTTATGAGGCATTTGCTTCCCACAAGTAATACAATTAACATTTTCTGACATCGACAAAAAGCAAGAAAAAAGTTTCCCCAACGGGGTATTTAGCTTTAGTGAAGACTTCGGTTCTGAAACTCAACTCGAATATTTCAGTAGTCGGCCGACCGGCACTTGCGAAAGACTAAAGAAAATGGCGTCGGCTGCAAGTTTTATACCCCTGATGACTTGACGTCATGGAAGAGAAGACAGCAACCGACGTAGGACCCAAGACTTTGGAATTCAGGCCGACTGAGGGCAACCTGCCAGCAGATTACTCAAATGTAATGACTGCAACAGTGAAACACGAAGAACATCCAGCGGCCTTAAATGTGATATCAGAACTGCCCATTCGAACAGTAGTCTAGGTAGTTTTCAATGATGCCCTCTAGACTGATGAAATGCACCAGGCTGCCCAGTGTGACCATAGTGTAGGTACTACCCCATGATGCTCCATAGACAGGCGAAAGGTAATGTAGGAGGGTAGGTGCGAGGGAAGGAATACTGCAACATGGAACAGAAGGACATCTAGGGTTATGGTAAGATTTCACACAACTACTCTATGTCCTCCTATTCTCATGTTGCAGTATTCTTACTGTGGCAGAGTGCCACAGTTTAAGGAGGAGGAAGGGTGGAGGAAGAGGTAGTGGATTCCAGAAATCCCTGCAGGATTGCCCTTGCAAATCCTGCTCTGACTCTGGAGATAAGATCGAGTTTATAATGTTTGGTAAAGGTATATATTGAGGATCAGGTGGCTGCCTCAAGGATGGCAGTTCTGTCCAGGCTGCTCAAGAAGGCCCCAGAAAAGGCTACTGCTCTAGTAAAGTGTGCTGTAACCCTCTGATGCAAGTGTCTTCCATAGTAGGAATAGAATAAGCAGATAGTTTGGATACTGCCTTGACCAGGGCCCTGGGATGGAAGGACACAGAGTTGATTAGACTTTCTAATGGTCTTAGTTTTGTCCAATTAGTACCTTAGCCGCCTGTGGATATCAAAGGAGTACCGTATTCTCCCACTGTCATATTTAGGAGATGGAAAGAAGGTAGGTAAGTGAACAGACTGATTTAGTGACAGTTCGTTGACCACTTTGGGCATAAAGGAGGGGATGGTGCACAGGGCCAACCTATCTTTGTGGAAGATAGTGTAGGGAGGGGATGCCATGTCCGCCTGCAAATCTGAGACTCTTCTGGTTGGTGTGTTTTACATGTGCACATCTGCAGGGATGCAGAACTGACTGGCTCAAAAGGGGCAAGTGTAAGTTTTTCCAGAACGTAATTTAGGTCCCAAGGAGGTGGGATAGGGTTTCTTGGTAGCCTAATGTGCAGGACCCCTTTTGAAAACAGTTTAAGATCCAACGTGGAAAGTAGAGGAGGATCCAAGGGTAAGCAGGCAGAGATGGCAGATACCGATGAGTAAGAAAGGTCTGACTTTATGAGATTACACACATAGGTTAAGACTAAAGGAACCTCCGCTTGAAAGGGGTCCCTATGTCTTTGGAGACACCATTTGGAGAACCTTTCCATTTGGAAATGTAGGATCTCCTTGTCTTGGTTTCCCGGCCTCCTGCAGGATAGGATAGATAGCAGTGTAACGGTGTGTGAAGGGGACTAAAATGTTATCACCCAGAGGGTTAAGCAAAGCAATTCCAAATACGGATGAATGAGAGTGCCCTTCTGACCTTGTGGGGCAACTTGTGGTGACTGCCCTTGGCAAGGAATTAAAGAAAAGGTAACCAATGCTGCCTTGGCCAATAGGAAATCACCAGCAAGATTTTTGCATGTCCCTCCTGACTTTCAGGAGGACTTCCTGAATGAGACAGAAGGGAAGTAAGGTACACAGAAAAGTACAGTTGTGTACCTACCATAAATGTAGATGTTCGAGTGTATTCACTGTTGCAGTCATGACTCTTGGGTTATCCTGCTGGCAGGCTACCCGCAGTCGGCCTGAATTCCAAAGTCTTGGTCTGGCGTCGGCTGCTGTCGCTTCTTCCCTGATGTCAGTGCGCCAGGGGTATAAAAGATGATGCAGCCGATGCCATTTTCTTCAGTTTTTCTTGTCCCAGATGTCAGGTGCCCCCAAAAGGGTTGGCCAAATAAATTATGCCAATAAACATGCATGCACTAAAGTAAACATTTCCTTCATCTACAAGCAAATACACCACATAGGTTGTATAGAACAGAGAAGTACAGATAAGACCCAGCAAAAGAAAGGGGGATGGTGGGAGGGTAACCTGGACTGCAACAGTGAATACACTCTAACATCTATATTTATGGTAGGTACACAAATGTAGTATGTTCATCGTGGTTCACTGTTGCAGTCATTACTCTCTGGTTGAATCCCAAAGCTGAGGATGGGTGGCTGACCTAAATAGGATTAGGAGAGGCTATGAGGCCCTGCAGAACTGCAGTGGCAAAGCCTGCTCTGGATTTAGGGTAGAGAGGTAAGTGGTAGTGCTTTGTAAAAGTGTGCACTGAACTCCAAGCTGCAGCCTCTAAGATGTCTTTGGCTGGTACTCCTCTGAGGAAGGCTGCTGAAGTGGCTGCTGCTCTGGTTGAATGCGGCCTAATGCCCTTAGGCACTGATTTGCCATGCTGTGAGTAGCAAAAATGAATGCAATGGCCTATCCATTTTGAAATAGTCTGTTTTGACATCGCCCTTCCTTGTGATCCTGCAGCATATGCCACTAAAAGTTGCTCAGTGTTTCTGAAAGCTTTAGTTCTGTCCAAATAGAAGCGTAGCTCTCTGTGTATGTCCAAAGAATGCAGAAGTCTCTCACCCTTGTTCTGTGGGTTTGGATAAAAGGTAGACAAGTGAATGGTTTGGTTAAGGGCCACACTGGACACCACCTTAGGCATAAATGTCGGGTTCATCCTCGGAGAAACCCTGTCTGGATGGAAAATGATAAAAGGTTCCACAGCCATGAGTGCCTGTAACTCCGAGACTCGTCTTGTAGAGGTTATTGCTAGGAGGAGAGCTGTTTTCCAGGATAAAAATTTTCTATCAGCTGTTGAGACTGGCTCAAAAGGAGGCAGTGTGAGTTCTTCCAAGACATAATTGAGGTCCCATGCAGGTATTGGTGCTCTCCTTGGAGGTCTTATGTTTTTGGCCCCTCTGAGGTACTGCCTTATTAAAGGATGAGAAAAGATAGGTGGTTCCGTATTGTAATGTGCTGAAATGGCTGAGGCATGAATCTTAATTGATGAAAAGGATAGGCCTTTGTCCAGCATCTCAGTTAAGTATTGTAAAATCTGAGGAATATTTCGTACAAATGTGTCAATTCCGTGTGCCTGGTTCCAAGCACAGAATCTCTTCCATTTTTTTGCATAAGATTTTCTGGTACTGGGCCTCCTGGCCTTCAAAATAACATCCATCACAGCTTTGGAGAGAGGAGTGTTCTGAATGGCTACATTATCCACCATGCTGTCAGATTTAAGGTCCTGAGTTGGGTGTGCAGGATCTGATTGTTTTGTTGGGTCAGTAAGTGAGAAATTTGAGGCAATGCCCAGGCTGGACCTTGAGACAAATTCTTTAGGATTGGATACCAGTGCTGGCGTGGCCAGTCTGGGGCAATCGGTATCATTTTTGGCTTCTCTTGTCTGACCTTTAGGAGTACCTTGGGGAGGAGAGGCAGTGGGGGAAAGGCATATACTGTTAGGTTTTTCCAGCTGAAGGATAAGGCATCAACTTTCCATGCTTGCCTGTGATAAATCCTTGTGCATAATCTCTGTAGTTGGCAGTTGTGAGGGGAGGCAAATAGATCTATGTCTGGGCATCCCCATTTCCTTGTTATCATGCTGAAGACTTGTGGATTCAGTTTCCACTCATGGGGATCCATGAGGTTTCTGCTTAGTTCATCTGCCAGACTATTTATTTTTCCTGGCAGGAATTGTGCTTGCAGGTGAACTTGATAAGTCAACGCTGTGTCCCACAAAGTCATGGTTTGTCTGCAGAGGGGGTAGGAATGTGTGCCTCCCTTCTTGTTTATGTACCACATGACTGTAGTATTGTCCGTCTTTATCAGTAGTTGTCCTGGATGAAGTAGATCCTTGAAAGCTGTCAGGGTATTCTGAACGGCTAGCATCTCTTTTTGATTGATATGAAGATGCATCTGGCTTGCGGGCCATGTGCCCTGAATACAGTTTCCTGCCATGTGGGCCCCCCAGGCATAATCTGATGCATCCATTGTTAGTGTCTGCCTGGCTGTGGGTAAAACGAATGGCTGTCCTTTGTTGTGGTGACAGGCCTGTGCCCACCATCGAAATTCCTGTTGCAGGCAGGGAATGAGGGTAATTAATGTTTCCAGGCTGTGGCAATGTTGAGTCCAAACACTTTTTAGAAACCATTGTAGTTTCCTCATATGCAGTCTGGCATATGGAATTAGCAGAACGCAGGATGCCATGAAGCCCAAAGCCTGCAGAATTTTTCTTGCAGATAACTGGGTCTTTGTTGCCAACATTTTGAAGTAAGAAGTCAGTTGCCTTTGTTTGGCGTGAGATAAGCCATCTGGGCAGTTGTATTTAAGCTTGCACTCAGGAATATTCTCTCTTGAGAGGGTACTAATTTTGATTTCTTTTCGTTTACTGTGTACCCTAGGCAAATTAGTAATCTTTTTACAAACGCCAGATGCTTTAGTAGAATGTCCTTGTTCTCCACTTGAATAAGGCAGTCGTCCAAGTAAGGATATATTTGAATTCCTCTTTGTCTGCAAAATGCATTTACTGGTGCCAGGCATTTTGTGAAGACCCTGGGCGCAGTAGATAACCAAAGGGCAGTGCAGAGAATTGGTAGTGCATTGAGCCAGCTATGAATCTGAGGTATCTTCTGCAAGATTATTGGGACATGCAGGTATGCCTCTCTTAGGTCCAAATTTACAAGCCACGCCTTCTTGCCCAGCATGGGCAGTAGCTGCTGCAGAGCCAACATTTTGAATTTTGGAACGTCCAGAAACGTGTTTAGAATTGACAGGTTCAGTATTGGTCTCCAGGCTTTGTCCTTTTTCTGGGTACCAAGAAAAGTCTCAAGTAAAATCCTTGTCCCTGCTCTTGCTGTGGTACTCGCTGAATGGCCCTCATGTCCATGAGGGATGAAACTTGTTTTTGTGCCTCTGCCCATTGATTGTGTGGCAGGTCTGGCATACCTTTTGCCCTTGGCAGGGTGTAAAAGTGGAAACTGTAGCCCTGAGACACTCTGTTCAAGACCCATTTGTCCTAGGTGATCATGTGCCAATTTTATGAAAAAAGTACTAGTTTTCCCCTTAGGGGGGCTGCCAAAAGATAAGTGCTTGGTTCTGGCAGAGGAAAGTCATTGGGACTGTTTCCTGTATGGCTGTGATTTGTCTTCTCTGCTTTTGGAGGTAGAAGCACCCCATTGTTTAGGCCTGTATGAGCCTTGGGGCTGGGATCTGCCTCTGGGGCGTCTATCTGCCTCTTTGTGGCCTGTCTGACACTGGAAAGGACCAATTCTTTGTAGGCCAGTTCCTGCTAAATCTGGGTGGCTGCACCTGTAAGAAATCCTTAACTGTCTGCACAGATTTCGCTTTTTCATCTATTTTCTTCAACACCTCTTCTGCTTTAACACAAAACAAGGTATCATGCTGTAATGGAGCATCTAATAATTTTGCTTTAACATGATCAGGCAGATTCTGTTCCTTTAATCAAGCATGTCGCCTAATGACAGAACCCGTAACAGCGGCCCTGCAATAGGCTTCCAGAGAATCAAAACTGCATTGCAAAGTATGCTTTCCCACTTGTTCAGTTGCATGCAATAAATCCCGCATTTCCTTGTTTTCTGCACATTCAGAATTTAACATTTTCTGTTTAAGCAGTGCAATAAGTATTGCTGATATTTAAGCATATGAAATTTAAAGCTCTCACAGCCAAGGTAGCAGAAGAGTAAACCTTTTTCCCCCATCTGTCCAGTGCCCTTGAATCCCTAACAGAGGGGATAGGGTTTTTCGCAGTGGAAGCCTTGACCCCTTTCGGACCCTGAGAAATAGTATCTGGGTCAGCAGCAGGGATTTTATAAAAAAATTTAGTTGAATCTGGAACCCTGTAGTATCTCTGTCTGGCTTAACTGGTGCAGGGGGTAAAGAGTCAGGGGACAGGCTGGACTCAAAATATATCATCGACAATGTCTAAAACAAGAGGGATAGCAAGAGGCCTGTGCTGAAGTAGTAAAAGAAAATCTCTAAGCCTTTTCTTAGATTCTGAGTAGTCTTGGCTCTCCCAGTGGAAGTGCTCCCTCATGGTATGCAGGGTTTCCCCAAAAGAATAATCCTCAGGAGGGGAAGGCTGAAGGGATAGATTCTTCAGCATCGGAATCCTCATAAGGAGGGAGAGAGTATTCTTGGTCAGAAGAGGAGTCAGAGGAAATGGAAACCTGACCTGAAGATTCATATTCTGTCTCTTGCCTAGGCCTCTTCTCAGGAGGGGGATGGGAACCCCTGATCAAAGTAATTAGGTCTTCGGCCATTTTGAGCATCTGTTTTTTAGGCATGGAGGCCTGTCCCTGGGCTTGCTGCACTTGTTTCTTTGTCTTTAGTGGTGCTTTAGTCTTTGCCGTTGAAGATGTAGGCAGTTTTATATAGAACTGTGTAGGCCTGAAAACACCCTCGGAAGCCGATGCCTGCTCAGTGGCTCCAGACCCATCTGAGGGAATATTTTCCAAGTGTCCAATACCTTGAGTATCCAGAGGCCTTGTCTGCTCCACGTGGGAGTCGGAAGCGGCCTGCGGCTCTGAGGTAGCGGGCGTCGGGGGCTGCGAAAGCGCCTCACTGAGAACCGGCAAACCAGTGAATGGCTTAGAAGTCGTCTCGTCAGTTTTGGAGCTCGGATGCCTGTCCTTTTCCTTGGATTTCTTGTGAATTGCGGTAGTCGGATGGCTATCCGATGACATCGTGTAATTAAATCTTCGGCCAAAGTAATGAAATGCAAAATCTTACCGACGCTTAATAGTGCGTTGGTTAAATCTAGCACAAAATCTGCAGTTAGCTACGTCGTGATCAGGGCCTAGGTAAGGAATACAATAAGAATGGAAGTCCATATGAGGTATTTGCTTCCCACAAGAAATACAATTATTAACTTTTTCTGACATCGGTCTGGAGCAAGAAAAAAGTTTCCCCAATGGGGTACTTAGCTTTAAATTAAGACTTCAGATCTGAAATTCGAACACGAAAATCTCAAGAGTCGGCCGACTGGCACTTGCGAACAGCTTCTGCTTCGGGCACCACGCGGCAAGAGACTGGAGAAAATGGCGCCGGCTGCATCTTTTATACCCCTGGCGCACTGACGTCAGGGAAGAAGTGACAGCAACCGACGCCGGACCAAGACTTTGGAATTCAGGCTGACTGCGGGTAGTTTGCCAGCAGGATAACCCAAGAGTAATGACTGCAACAGTGAAACACGATGAACATCAGTCCCTTCCATGAGATGGTGAAGGCATCCCCTCCCCAAGCTAGTGGGGGGGGGGGGACCCTGGTACAAAAGGTTTTCAATTGTCAGTTCGGGGGGGGGGGGGGGCAAATAAATCTTTTTGTGGTGTGTCACATTGGTGGACAATGTCTAGGAATACTTCTCTCTGCAACACCCACTCGTGACGCAGAGAGAATGATCTGCTGAGGGCATCTGCTTGGTGGTTGTCCAAGGATGGGATAAAAACTGCCTGCAGTGATATGCTGTTCAGAGAGGCTAATTCCCAAATTTGCATTGCTAGCCTGCATAACAGGTAGAACCTGGTACCCCCTTGTTTGTTGATGTATCACATAACAGTGGTGTTTGTCTGTGTAGATTTGTAGGGGACCCGGTTGCAAGAGAGAGAGAAAGACCTGCTGGGATAGCTGAACTACAGTCAGCTCCCTCACACAATGTTTTCTCTCAGGAGGGATAGTTGCCAGAGGGCCTGCACTCTGAGGCTCACTCATGGTGGCTCCCCAGCCCAGATCATACCTCTATACCTGTAAACACCAAAAATCTGGAAAAGGCCCATGAAAAATAGGTACAAATTTGTACACTGATTAACGTAAATTTGCATACATAATGATGTAACCACGGCCACTCCGATGGAATTGTGGGATACCAACTTTGAAACGCAAACTGAAGATCAGACAACCAAAATATGGCACCAGAGCGTCCCTGCAGCCATTCCAATGTCCCATTACATGGTTATTTCTCCCTATTTACAATAAACACTAATGTTTGTACTACTACTACAATGATTATTTGGATTTTATTTTTTACATTTTACAGCACAGTGCACAAACACTAAGATATCTGCTAAACAAAGCAATACTCTCTCACAATGAAAATAGACTTCGCATTAAATCTTCTCTGCCCTTGAAACTCACATTCACTGAAAAAGCACTGAAACCCACACCACATCCAAAGAAAATGCATCTGGCCAGTGGTGGATAAAGTTTACTTTGGGCTATTTTCAAATCATAGGCCCCTTGCACACAAAACAAGAAACATACATGTGTTCTTTGATGCACCTTCCTGACTTTATTAAATTATATTCCTTGTATAATACAGCATACTTACAGTTAAGTTACACTGCATTTTAAACTTATTGTTTGAACATTTTTCCAGTAGGCGAAGAAACAAAATGCATTAACCAATAATGACAAAACTGCCCAATTCAGAACATTTCCATCATAAGTCTACTTCCTCACACCCTATTTTACATATATATATATATATATACACATATACATATATATTTTTTCCAAATGCCTGTTTTTTTAGTGAATTCAATCCTTCAGTGATGTGACACAAAAATGCTGAAAACTACAGATTTAATGAGGAATAGAACAAAAATATGAGGCATAAATTCACAAGTGGTGGTGGCTAGGGTACAGGGTTTGAGCCTGAGTATCTCTAGCCACCAGGTGTATTCCCTTGGGGGCATTTTCTTATGAATTTGGTAGTGGTTGGGTTGGGCACACTGAAATTGTAGTTCAAACAATCAATGCAAGTCTGCCAGAATGTCAAAAGGAACACAAGTATATGGAATGTAGAAAAGTATAAATATAAAACTGAATTAATGTAAAATCTTAATCACTTCACTTCAGGTCAGCAGGTAAATGAAAATCTGACATCAAATCATTTTATTTAATTAAAAATCTCTTTCTGCAACTCATATTTCAGCATGATGGATTACATAGCTGTTTGTTATGCGCACATTAAGACATTCCTATTCATTTAAGCAATTCTTATATGAGAGTATGAAATAATTCATGCAAAACATTCTGGTGCAATATAAATAGGTATAATTCCCACACTCAGCTACTTCAAGAAGTGAAGGTCTTTGACCTTGTATATTTCATTTAATTTCTGATTCATATGTTGAAGTAAATTGCATACATATGCACAAAGCAACATGATGGCCAAGTAACAAACAGGCTCAGTGGCTGAGGTTTCTCTCTCAGAAATATGCCTGTGGTTCAGACCTGACTAACAATGTCTGTATGAACTTGCATGTTTTCCTGTGGGGATTTGTGTATTTTGCCCTGGTACTCTAGTCTGAAACACATGGCTAATGAATTAGTATAAAGTGCCTGCCTCTCACTATGTCCATCCGTCCATACACACACACATCTCTGTTCCAGCAAAAACAGTAACAGCCCAGCCAAATACCTTAAGCAAAGTTCCCAGCCCAGCAGATAAATACTCCATTCCAGCAAAATCAACTCACAGTGAACAGCTTCAGCAAAGCTCTGTTTCAGCAAAATTACACAAAGCTGCTCCGTTCCGAACTGTAACAAATACCCAGCCAAATATACCTTAAGGAAAGCCAGCAAAGCTCCATTCCAGCAGCGGCTTCAGCAAAATTAAGCAAAGCTACTCCGTCCTGAACTAAACAGCCCAAATACCTTAATCAAAGCTCTGTTCCAGCAAAAGCAACTCACTCCAACTCCGGGCAGATAAAACTCAAACGGATAACTCCACCACCAGCACCATCGAAATACCAACTCCAACTCTGTTTGTTCACCTGTTCATTAGCGCTAAGCCAGCTGGAAACGCATTCCCTTGAGCTCAATTCCAACAGGCTGACAGACCTGACATCATCACGCATGTGATGACTTCAACTCAAAAAGCGCAAAAGAAAATAAATTTAAAATAGCTGGAAAAAAATCGGAAATGAAGGGGTGCCACCCGGGAATTGTGGCACCCCATTATTTGGACCCCAAAAAAACCCCACTAAAAAACAAGTAATTCGGTACGGTTGGGAGGTATGGCCCAGATCTGAAGCATCTGTGTGCATGCTTTGAGTTGGTGTGGTGGGTTGGAGAGGCAGGGCTGGATTCAGCAGCATCTGTTGAATCCACCACTTCAATTCTGTTTTTAAACAAGGCAGGAAGGGTATTTGGAAGTCTAAAGGGTGGCTGTGTTGGGATTACACATTTAAAAAACAAGTAATCTCCTTGGTATCCCCGAAGTCTCAAAACAACCCACTAAAGTGTAGTGGGTCCAAAAACAAAACAGTGCAAGAAACTTCTCTGTGTGGAAGATTTTCAGTCCATATATTTCTAGTTCATCACTGTATATTAATCAGATCAGACAATAATAGCAGAAGTAGCGAACGTAAACTCGTCTTAAGTCAAAACAAAACAAAAAGTAATAACAGAAAATATATAATTGTACAGCATTACTAAGTATTAGAAAGTAAACCAAGCAAGGCAGGCAGTCTGTTTCCACTCAAAAATCCTTTATTAAGTACCCAGGCAAACGATCCAAGTAAAACAAAAATAGAGTAATAATTTCCTCACAAGCTTTCTAAATACATATATATACTTTTTATCAGGCATGGGAGTGGTTTATTGTGCTGTAAAACAAAGTGGCATTGGTACACATGTTAAAGTCACATCCCTTCCCCATCAGTGTGACATTCGAGCTGGTCCTGCCCTACGTAGTAGCTGTCATAATAATATATAACCCTTATGTACTTTAAATAAAATTATATAATGATGTGGTACCTCTTATTTAACCAAATTATTAAGTAGATTATTAATTCTGTGATTTTATCCAAGACAATATACTACATGGCTGGAAATATATCAACCTCAGTTCATTTGGCAATCAAAAAATATATATAAACATATACATTTTGCATGCAAAAATCAATTTCTATTTTCATAACCTATTAAAGATCGCTTTCGTCCTTCTAGACTTCTTCAGGTCTGTGTACAAGAACCCTAAAAACCTATATAATTGTATAATTCATTAGTATTATTACACATCATTTTGAATAAAGTGGAAAAAAGAACCAGAAAAAAATAAAAATAAAAATAAGAAAAAATGTATGTATGATGATGGAAGCAAAATATACACAAATTTCAACTGATTTAAAATGGTATTTAAAACCAATTTGTAGAATAAAATAAAATACAAAGTAGTGAAGTCCCAAGGCTATAGATTACCTCGAATTACCAGAGATGGAACCATTTTTGAGAAACCTGAACAACTTAGAGAATGATATTCTAGTGAGAGGCTATGAAAGTCAGATGTTAAAAAACATCCTGGAACCCATTATAGAACTGAAAAGGACTGAAGCACCTTCACTTAACTTCCCCAATAGAAAAATGTTAAGTAATTCCACAGAGAATAACAAATGCAAAAATAGCTGCATCCTGACATGCACTTTGGATTTTCACAGCATCAAAAATATTATTGAAGAAAACTGGGACATTGTCACAGGAAACCCTTTTCTGATTAACATCTTAGGTGAAGTCCCATCATTTGTTTATAGGAAGGCCAGGAACATTAGAAGTTTTGTTGAATTTAAACCTAGACCATGTGAGAAAAGCACTAAAGATGTGAAACTAATTGTACATTTTGTATATTTATACAGCAAGGTGATAGTTTTTATTGCCCTTATTTAAAAAAAGATCATTAAAAGCAATGCAGGGGGTGACTGTAACACTAAAAAAGTAATGTACAGGGCACAGTGCAATGAATGTGATGCATTCTATGTGGGCAAGACTGTAAATAAACTCAAGCGTAGGATTTCATGTCATCTGTCAGAAATCCGCTCTGGATGTAAAAATAATGCACTAACCAAACACCTCTCTCTTCATAAAAGAGACACAGGTTTTAAGTTCCAGATCCTGGATCGCATAGACATGGGTGATTTTGAAGGAGACATCCAGAATATTCTGGAGAAACATGAAATTGTGTGGCAGTTAAAGCTGAACTCTTTTAGGAAGCCTGGACTAAACTACTACTGTTCAATTAAAAGTGCACTGAAACTTAGAAAATTGCCACATTGTTTACATGACTAATTGTACTTTATTTTATTCTACAAATTGGTTTTAAATACCATTTTAAATCAGTTGAAATTTAAGTGTATATTTTGCTACCATCATCATACATACATTTTTTTTCTTATTTTTATTTTTTCTGGTTCTTTTTTCCACTTTATTCAAAATTATGTGCAACAACAATATTAATTATACAATTACATAAGTTTTTAGGGTTCTTGTACACAGACATGAAGAGGTCTAGAGGGACGAAAGCGATCTTTGTTAACAATAGGTTATGAAAAGAGAAATTGATTTTTACATGCAAAATGTATAAATATATTTATATATATTTTTGATTGCCAAATGAACTGAGGTCGATATATTTCCAGCCATGTAGTATATTGTCTTGGATAAAGTCACAGACTTAATAATCTACTTAATTTGGTTAAATAAGAGGTACCACATATTATATAATTTTATTTAAAGTACATAAGGGTTATATATTATTATGACAGCTACTACGTAGGGCAGGACAAGCTCGAATGTCACACTGATGGGGGAAGGGATGTAAATTTAACAATAACACTTTTACAGCACAATAAACCACTCCCATGCCTGATAAAAAGTATATATATATTTAGAAAGCTTGTGAGGAAATTATTACTCTATTTTTGTTTTACTTGGATCGCTTGTCTGTGTACTTAAAGGATTTTCAACTGGAAATAGACTGCCTGCCTTGCTTGGTTTACTTTCGAATACTTAGTAATGCTGTACAACTACATATTTTCTATTATTACTTAAAGTTTTGTTTTGACTTAAGATGAGTTTCCGTTCACTACTTCTACTACTGTCTGATCTGATTAATATACAGTGATTAACTAGAAATATATGGACTGAAAATCTTCCACACAGAGAAGTTTCTTACACAGTTTTGGGATTATACATTTAGATACCACTGTAACTTTCTCATGTGTATTCTGCCTTATGGCAGCATAGGTATTGTGGCTGCCATGAGGCCCAGTAGGCGCATTAAATGCCTGGTTGACAAATAGTCGACCTGCAGGAGGTCCTGGAACTGGTTGATTAGGGAAGATAGCATGTCCTGAGGGAGGAAAGCCTTCATCGGGTCTGTCTGTATGATGCATCCCAGGATGGTTTTGTCCTGTGCTGGGGAGAGGGATGATTTGGTGAGGTTGAGTGTGAATCCCAACCCCTGGAGCAAAGACATGGAGAACAGATGTTTTTGAGGGTGTCTTCTCTTTCTGCCAGGATGAGAACGTCATCCAGGTAGGGGTAAATCTGAATGCCCTTGGTCCTGCAGTAGCTTATGGCTGGAGCTATGCACTTGAAGACTCTTGGAGCAAGGCAGCAAACTGAAAGTGTGAAAAGGGTCCAGCAAAACGTAGGTACTTCCTGTGCTTTGGATGTATGGGAATGTGGAGGTAAACCTCCTTCAAATCCACAGTGGCCATGAAAGCCTTCGGTGGCAATAGTGGAAACAGGTTTTGGAGGATAGCATTCTGAAGGTAGAGACTTTCAGAAAATGGTTTAAGGAAGACAAATCTAGGATTGGCCTCCAAGGGCCATCCTTTTTTGGTACCAGGAATAAACTGGAGTAGAAACCTTTTCCTTCTTGACCTGGTGGAACTTGTTCTATGGTTCTCTGTGCAAGAGGATCCTGGATGATGTGAGGGATGAGGTGAAGTTGTTTTTTGGGTGGTAAGGAGATGCCCTGTGGTGTGGATTTTTACTGCTAAGATAGGAAATATCCTTTTTCCACTATTGCCAGCACCCAATGGTCTGAGGTGATTTCTTCTCAGAAGGGCTGACAGAGGCAGGATGAGAGGTGGAGGTGATCGAGGCAGTCACGCATTATTATTCCTGTCCTGAAAAGACTGGCTGTGGGTGAGTGGAAAAGACTTCTTAAACAGTTCTGCAGACTGTATTCCAAACAGAAGGTTATGGTCTAGTAGGTCAACCATAATTTTGGATTTAACGTCTTCAGGCAGTGGCTGGAGTCTAAGCCATGAGTATCTGCGTAGCACAGATGTAGATGCGGCAGATCTAGCGGAGGCCTCTGTTGCATCACTGTTGCATCATAAATGCATCTAATAGAGTGTCTAGCAACTTGAGATGCCAGAGACAGTTTAGATGACACTTGTCTTATTTGGAGAATCAGGTAAGGAAGACAGTACGGTTGTAGCTTGGGATACCAAATCCAGGGCATATTTTATCATATGGGTTGGGTAATTAACACTACGGTGGAAGAAATGTACATCATCTTTCCTAGCCTGTCCAGTACCTTGCAGTCCTTGTCCGGGGGTAGTAGTGACGAGGAAAGAACGAGTCTAGACTGTTTGTCTGGGGTTAAAGCTATCACTGTGGCGTCTACCAAGGGTGCCTTCAGGAAAAATTTGTGGTAATCAGGGACCTTTAGAAAAGATCAGGTCTCTAAGGGGCAGGTGGTTAAGAATTAGGGTTTTTTGAGACTGATGCAAATGCATCTAAATATGCAGGAATCACCCGGGGGGGGGGTATCTGATGGAGAAGGTGATTCAACCTGCAGCAGCTCAAAATACCTTTTTTTGAGTTTGTCATCTGGGTAGTATCCCATTTAAAATACTCCCTCACTTCTGTTATAGTTTCTCCAAATGTAATGTCCTTGGAATCCTCATCAAGGGAGTAGTATTCCAAGGGGGAGGCTATTTGGGATGAGTATGTGACTGACGCAGAGGAAGAGAATAAGGCTTCTTCTTCCTGAGAAAAAGGGAAGGATAGAAGTAGCTGAGGCAGGTCTTGGGCTTCTCAACCGTTGCGCTTTCTTCAAGAATTGGGGGATTAGGGAAATGGGAGGAAAGGCATAAAGCAGTCCCGGGGGCCAATCGTGTAGACCATCTCTTGGGGACTCCCCCTGAGGGAGCATTAGGGCAAAGTAGCTGCTGCACTTGTGGTTCGTGGGAAATACAAAGCAGTCAATCATCTAAATATGGAAACACCCAAAATCCTTGGAGTCTCAGATGAGCTACTACCACCGCCATGCATCTGGTGAACACCCTGGGGGCTGTGGTGAGACCAAAGGGCAGTGTGCAAAATTGGTAATGACCGGCTCCCAGCCGGAAGCTGAGATATCTTCTGGAGCGCTTGTCCATTTTTATGTGGTAATACACATCCTGAAGATCTATACAGCACATCCAACGGTCTTTCCCCAGAGAGGGAAAGATAAACTGAACAGTGACCATCCAGAATTTTGTCTGACAAACTTGTTCAAGATACTGACGTCTAGAATCGGCCTCCAGTCCCCTGTCTTTTTTGGCACTAAAAAGAATCTTGAGCAAAATCCAGATCCAACTTGGTCTGGTGGGACTGTCGGGATTACTCTTTTTATGAGCAGCTTTTGAATTTCTTGAGCTGCTACGTCCCTCTGACTGGGTGGAATATTGGGGATTCACCGTTGCGGCCTTGGATAAAGATCGAAGGGGATATGGTAACCTATGGTAATTAATGTCTGCACCCAAGAATTAAGAACTTATGTACTCATCATAACGTTCCATGTTTGTTGTCCATCTCGTCTTCATTCTTGTGCTAGTTGGGCTCGGAACCGAGCATCAGTTCTGACGGGACCTAATTCAAAAGCTCGAAAGCTTCCACTGTCTTGAGGCTATGCCCTATCCCATGATGCTCAGGGAAGATTACCCAGATCTTGTTTGCAAGAAAAAGCATAAATGAAACAAGTAATCAACTTGGATAGATAAGACCCAGAAGGGAATCAGACTCCATCCAATTAAAAATAGAATTATCCGCCCGAACCTTCAAGAGCGAAGGAGGGTGGGACACAAGAATGAAGGCGAGACAAACATGGAACGTTATGGTGAGTACATAACCTCATAATGTTAAGTTGTCCTATCTCGCCTACATTCTATGCTGGTTGTGACAACATCCCTAACACCTTCTTTCTTGGATGGCTCAAGAGAATAAACTCTTCAGAACACTGGACCCAAAAAAAGCCCTGTTCCAGGAGGCCACATCTACTTTGTAATGAGTGATAAAGGTATGAGGTCTTACACATCTGGCTGAAGCACAAACAGAATCCAAAGAGAGTCTGGCCTGGAACGCAGACGAAGTTGCAATAGCTCTTACGGAACGGCCCTTCACTTTTGCCTGGTAATTGTCTGTTTTGAGACTATATGTGAAGGCAATACAATCTGTGAGACATTTTGACAGTGTCACTTTTGAAACTGGCAGTCCTTTCTTCTTATCCAAAAAAAGACACAAAAAATCTTTAGTTCTATGTATGTAAAAGCGCAATTGCCTATGTACATCCAACTGGTGTAATCTATATTCTGCCCTGCTGCCATAGTTTGGGAAGAACACTCTTAATTCAATAGATTGATTTAGACTGGTCTCTAAGCACACCTTAGGCAGAAAAGAAGGATTAGTGCATAAGGAGACTCTGTCTTTGTGAAAAACTATGTAAGGAGGGCTTATAGATAGAGCTTGGAGTTCAGAAACCTGTGTCTTGAGGAGGTAATGGCCACCAAGAAAAGGGTCTTCTATGACAAAAACTTTATGTCACATGATGATGCAGGTTCAAAGGGAGGCAAAATTGAGGAGGACAGAACAAAATTTAAATCCCATGGAGCTGGAGGTTCTCTGATTGGAGGTCTTAGCAGGAAAGTCCCTTTTAGAAAGGCTTTATAGAGTTTGTGGGACATGATTTTCAGTCCCATTTCCCCAATATGAAAGTTGGATATAGCGGCAAGCTGGAATGTAATTGAAGCTGCTGCTGCACCCTCGTTAAAAAGTTTAGCAAGAAATTCCAGCACTGTTGTGATGGGAGCCGTAAAGGGATCTACATTGTTTTTGGAGGCCCTGTGTGAAAATCTTTCCCATTTGCTAGAGCATAGTTTTCCGGTAGAAGGCTTATGAGAAGAAATCAAAATATGTCTAATTCCCGGGGAGATGTCATGGAGCCTATTTGTGGAACTGGAACA